>NW_024068858.1:0-91055 GCF_009389715.1 Phoenix dactylifera | reverse complement strand
CTTAAGCATGAACTATCTTATTTTTACTTTAATGATCATGAGAGTAGTTGTATAACTTCATATTTAAAATCACAGAAATTAAATATGAGATGAAATAAAATATTATTAGAAGCAGAATAAGGTTTATACAACTCCAAGAATAGAAATTAAAAATATAAAACCTTTGGCCCTTTGTTAGGGCTACATCCGGCCCTGGAGAAGAGATCAGCCCTACATGGAGTTGGAGACGGCAAGCAGCAGCACAGCAGCAGGCTCCCATCTCTTCCTTCATGATTTCTTTCTTTGAAATATTTCCAAAATAACAAAACTCTTCTCTCTCCTCTTATTTTTTTTATTCTGTCATGTTCCCGTGGCTCACTCCCTCCCCTATTTCTTCTTCTCCCGTGGGAAACTTGGCTTCTCTCCTCCTTCCCGAAGATCTTTGGGGATCAGTCCCCGGTGGGGAAGAGGGAATGCCCCCCCCCCGGTGGGGGAGGAATGAATGAAAGAGAAGAATGCCCCTCCTCGGTTCACGCCTGAGCCTTTTATAAGCTGCAACTCCCTCTCTCTTCTTCCGCGTTTCACGTTGCGATAAGGATGGAGGAACGGTTTCTGTTTCACGGCAGCGGGCGACGTGAGCGTTAGGAAGAAATGCTTGATTTTTGGAAAGATAAACTTCTGAGATGCAGTGGATTTAGAAGAAGCTGAGAGATGCGGATGTTGGGTTCGGTTGAATACGTGGACAAAGACAGATTACGATGGGATGAGAGTTGAATCTATTGGATGCAGGGGATGCCGTGAAGCTCGGTGTGCTTTGATTGAATTTTATCCCATGGATGTTGGAAGCTGTGAACGGAAGGATAGTTGGATTGAATCAGAAGAGGATATCCAGAAGATAATCTATGGAATAAATCTAGAAACGTTGGGAGGAAAGCTGGAACTCATTGGATTCATCTCGGTTGGGTGGACTGTTAACATTCTGTTCTGAAGCAGGGGAATCTGAAAGGGAATTTGATTGCTGGGAGCTTATCCGTGGAGGGGGAAGCGGTTGTTTTGATTTGTGATGAAGAGGAGATGATTTAGGAGTAGGGGATGTGAAGGAATCGGCTGATTAGTTGCCATTTGTTGGGAGTTTTGCTCTTCACAGCTGAAACAGGGGATTCAGTGCGAATGGGATGAGGGCTGGTTGGTTGATCTTGTTTGGGAGGATCTCGGAAGAGAATGAGAGCTTGAAGATCTGGGATTAATCCAGAAAACTGTTTGGTTGACGATGACGTTGGGATCATTTGGTTATGTTGCCGTTGCTGAGGTTGTTTGGATGATGATAGGAAGGCTGGGAGCTAGCGGAATCTAGTTGGGAGGAATGGGAAATGCTTGGCTTGGACGCTGGATGAGGATGCATGCGGGAAAGACGTGTGAGCTGAGAAGAGTTAACGGCTGGGCAACCGGCTTCTTATTTGTGGATAGGCTGATAGAAGATGCTCGGAACTTTCATCCGGCTGACCACGGGATGAGGATGGATCGCAGGATACTCGGGAGAAGATGGAGGAGATGAAGCTTTGGAAATGGCTTTGTTTTGAAACTAAAACAGGGGTTGCGGAACTGTGAACGCGACGTTTGAGTTTATCCCGTGAAGATGGAGGAGATACGGTTGGTTTGGACGCTGGGACTTGGCTGGGAGGAGCTGGATCTTATCGTGGGTCACGGGAGGATGAAGCTGAGGAAGCTGGGGAGCAGGGGATCTTTGGATAAGGCTTGGGATTTGTTGATAAATACTGAACGGTAATGAAGGGGATATGAGAAGTTAAGTTGTTTTGTCAACGGAGAGGAGCTGCGGGTTGTGTTTAGAGATGGAACAAAGATGGGTTGAGGCTTTGAGATCCGTGCAATTAGATGATATAAGAAACAAATAATTGAAGAGATTTTATTAAAATCGGATCATGTGGAAAAAGAGTTGGGTGACTGAATCAGAGGGTCTTGATTTGCGGGGTGCATATGATTTGGATTCAGGGATCATCCCAAATAAGTTTGACTTGACCTGCATTCATTAGGCTTAATCATTAAATAATTAAATCAACTCGAATTTCCTCTGATAATTATTAAAATGCAATGATGATGGTAACACATATTTTATGGTTAAATTTACGAAATATGTGAATTAAAATAATGATAAGTGCTATGAATAAAAGGTTAATTTATGCATTATTTAGCACTTATCACTTGTCTCTCGACAATCTCTCGAACAAGATGGAAGCGTCTTAGAATGTGCTTGGATTTGTGATGAGACCTTGGTTCCTTCGCTTGAGCAACAGCTCCAGTGTTATCACAATAAACTGGGACTGGTCCAGCAATCTCGGGAACTACTCCTAACTCAGAGATGAACTTCTTCATCCAGACAGCTTCCTTAGCGGCTTCACTTACAGCAATGTATTCTGCCTCAGTAGTTGAGTCAGCTACAGTTTGCTGTTTGGAACTCTTCCAGCTCACTGCACCACCATTTAGGGTAAAGACATACCCTGAAGTGGACTTGCTATCATCTGGATCTGATTGAAAACTAGAATCAGAAAATCCTTCTAGTTTCAACTCAGATCCTCCATAAACTAGAAAAATATCTTTAGTCCTTCTCAAGTACTTAAGAATATTTTTCACAGCTATCCAATGATCCTCTCCTGGATCAGCCTGAAATCTACTTGTTATGCCTAAGGCATAAGCAACATCAGGCCTAGTACATAGCATAGCATACATAATCGATCCTATTGCCGAAGCATAGGGAATAGAATTCATTCTATTCCTCTCTTCAGATGTCTTAGGAGACATCTTCTTAGAGAGACGTATGCCATGACTCATAGGCAAATAACCTCTTTTACTTTCTTCCATGCTGAATCTTTTCAGCACATTATCTATGTACCTAGACTGGGACAAGCCTAGCATCCTTTTAGATCTATCCCTATAGATCTTTATACCAAGTATATAGGATGCTTCTCCCAAGTCTTTCATGGAAAAGCTTTTTGACAGCCAAGTCTTGACCGATTGTAACATTGGAATATCATTTCCAATGATCAGTATGTCATCTACATACAATATTAAGAAGACAATGGCACTCCCACTAGTCTTCTTGTACACACATGGTTCATCCACATTTTTGATAAAACCAAACTCTTTGACTGTTGTATCAAAACGGATGTTCCAACTCCTCGATGCTTGCTTTAATCCATAAATGGATCTCTTAAGCTTGCATACTTGATTTGCTCTCTTACTTGAGACAAATCCTTCTGGCTGTGTCATGTAAACTTCTTCCTCAAGATAACCATTAAGGAAGGCGGTTTTGACATCCATCTGCCAGATTTCATAATCATAGTATGCAGCTATTGCAAGCAAAATCCGAATAGATTTGAGCATAGCTACTGGCGAAAAAGTTTCATCATAGTCAATTCCTTGCTTTTGCCTGAAACCTTTTGGCCACCAATCTAGCCTTGTAAATTTCTACTTGGCCATCTGCTCCATCTTTTTCTTATAGACCATTTGCAACCTATAGGGTTTACACCCTCTGGTGCATCAACCAAAGTCCATACTTGGTTGGGTATACATAGAATCTATTTCGGATTTTCATGGCTTCTAGCTATTTGTCAGAGTCATTACTCATGACAGCTTCCGAATAGGTCAGAGGATCATTTACTGAACAATGTGGGCTTCATCATTTTCAATGAATGAACCCATATCTCTCAGGTGCTCTTCGCACTCTATCTTGACCTTCGGAGAGGAGATGTGTGTTGTGGTTGTACCTCATCAATGGGTACATCTGGTTGAGAGAATTTCTTGTGTTTCTATTTGTAGGTCTTGAACTTCTTCAAGTTCTATTTTTCTATCCTTGCCCTTTTCTAAGATAAACTCTTTTTCTAAGAAATGGCATGCCTACCTACAAAAACTTTTTTGCTCGGTAGGATGATAGAAGATGTATCCTATACTATCTTTAGGATAACCTACAAAAATATATTTATCTGATCTAGCACTTAGCTTGTGTCCAAAATTTCTTTTGACATAAGCTTGACAACACCCCATATCTTAAGATACTTAAGATTAGGCTTCTTTCCTCTCCATATCTCATATGGAGTGCTAGGTACAGACTTAGAAGGTACCCCTGTTTAATATTAGTGCAGCAGTCTCTAGGGCAAAACCCCAGAAGGAAATAGGAAGATCAGTCAAGCACATCATAGGACCGTAACCATATCTAATAAAGTACGATTCCTCCGTTCAGCTACACCATTTAATTGTGGCGTATACGGAGGTGTCCATTCAGAGAGAATGCCCTTTTTTTTAAGATGATTTAAAAACTCACTAGAAAGGTAATTCACCTCCTCGATCAGATCGAAGGATTTTAATACACTTTCCGGTTTGTTTTTCAACCATACTTTGATACTCTTTAAACTTATCAAAAGCTTCCGGATTTATGTTTCATAAGATACACATATCCGAATCTTGATAAATCATCAGTGAATGTGATGAAGTAAGAGTATCCACCTCTAGCTGGAGTTGTCATAGGACCACATACATCTGTGTGTATAAGTCCTAATAACTCACTTGCCCTTTTTCCATGTCCAAGTGAATGGAGACTTAGTCATTTACCCATAAGATAAGATTCACAAGTTCCTAATGATTCATAATCATAAGGATCAAAGAACTCTTCTTTGTATAACTTGTTGATTCTTGATTCACTTATGTGACCAAGTCGGCAATGCCAAAGAAGGGTGTTATTTACTTCCTCTCTCTTTCTTTATTGCTTTTTATTAATATGAAAGACATTGTCATTAGTAATAAAACAAGAAGACCATTTTCCATAATGCCATTGCAAAGATGCTTATTAGAAAAATAAATAGAGCAACCATTGCCCTTTCATTAATTTCAAATCCTTTCTTTTAACAACAAAGGAATGGAAATTACATTTCTAATAATTTTGGGCATATAATAACAATCTTCTAATTGTAGGAGCTCTCCCGAAGGTAACTCCAAGTTGTAGGTTCCAACAGCTTCAGCCTGGATGGACTCTCCTCCAGCGCCATAACAGCTCGAAGTCACCTTTCTTCAAAATTTTAATTTTCTGTAGTCCATGCAAAGATTTGCAAATGTGAAAACCACAGCCGGTATCCAATACCCATGAATTTGAATTTGAAGAACTTAATGACAAGTTGGTATGTAACATAAACATACCTTTTGATGCAACTCTTGCATCGGTCTTCATACTTGCAAGAAAACTCTTGCAATTTCTTTTCCAGTGGCCAGCTTTGCCGCAATAAAAACCAGGTACTTGATCCGGAGTTTTTCTTTCCTTTTTTTCTTTTTGATGCTACTCTTGGGGTTCAATCGTTTCTTAGAACCTTATTTCCCGATTTCCTTTTAGAAGTGCCATCTATAAGAAGGAGTGGACCTTTATCCTTCTTAATATGGGCCTTCAGCTGTTTTGAGCATATTTAACAGCTCGGGCAGGGAGGTGTTCAGCTTGTTCATGTGAAAAGTTCACAACAAAACTGAGAGAATGAATCAGGCAGTGATTGCAGGATCAAATCCTGACTGAGCTCATATCCATAGCAAAACCTAATTGACTTAATCTAGTGATTAAGTCTATAACCATAAGAACAATGATTTTGCACTGGAGTTCCTTCATTCATTCTAAGTACGGAACAACTGCTTAGATATCTCATACCTAGCAGTCCTGCTTTGTTTCTCCATACAACTCTTTTAAATTGAGAAATATGGATTGAGTGTCCATGCCTTTCATGTTGCCTCTGTAATTCATTGCTCATAGAGGCAAGTATGATACATTTGACAGTCAAACTGTCATTTTTCCAACATCTTATGTGTGGCAACCTCCTCTTCTGTAGCATCATCCCCTAGATCTCCAAGATCAGGAGTTCAAGTATATAGGAAATTTTCTCCTGAGTGAGTACTATCTTTAAATTCCTCCAACCAGTCCACATAGTTTTGGTTCGGTCAACTTGTTGGCATCTAAGCATGCCTCTTAGTGAAAGTGAAGAAGCCATTTAATAATTCTACATATGCAAGAACATAACTAATATAAGGAGACCAATTATGATGACATGTTTGCAACTAGATAAGGACTTTAATCTAATTTGTCTCCTACTATTTTTATCGAATATCATAGCCCTCTCCTATGATAAACGTGAAAATATAATTTTTTCTTAGTAGGGGTTGAGATCCTAATTCATCATAAAAAGCCTTGTGGTTACACAACAAACCTTTATGAGGTTCAAAGGTAGGAAACTCTTTCCGATTGCAGTCTCATGCAATTCTCAGACTTTATCTTGTCCTCTTAAAAATACTTATTGCCTTGTGTTTAGCACAACAAACAATAATATTTTAGTTAAGTCAAACCCTTCATTTCCATATAGTCATATTTCGAATAATATTGCCCTTGTGGTTGCACAACAAAGCAATATATTAAACATATGCCATAAGCATCTTAATGCACCAAGACAGTATAACATCAGTCCCCATTGCAAGTTTTGTGTTAGCACAACAAACTAGCATGGATCTTGACATAATAATATCGAGGCATGAAGGAAGGCTATCAATAGTATTATATCAATATTAAGCTTATCCATAATAGACAATCAAACAATTGGCCAGGTAAGCAGGTGGGAGGCTCCCCTTACTCAAAGAGTAAGGGTCCTAATTAAGTAACCACCTTTAGTGCTTTCCTTAGACACCAATTAGATTAATTGTTCTAAAATGGGTTAGCTCAAAATTTTTTAACACTATGACTTAATATAATTTTTATTGAGGGCTTACTAGTCTCTAGCACATTCTTTAATTGTAACATATATTTAACATATCTAAAATAAGCTATCATGCATCATAGCTATCTCATAGCATATATAAATTATAAGCAACTAATTAACATGCTTCAACATATTTTCATATGGAAAATTTCATATCATGACATTTTATTACATATCATATCATATATGAATCATATATTTCAGCATTTCATTAAACATATGACATTACTATCTCATAGTAAATTAATAATCATACATCATGCATTATTATTTGATTGAACCAATTAAGGATAGCTCTGATACCACTGAAGGGTTCTAGCATGTCATAATGGGCAGTGGAAGCTAGGGATTTTAAAATTTTCTTAATAAAGTCTCTATGCATGAAACCCTTTTAAGCCTAGATCACCTTAATGATTACAATCAAATAATATAAAATAAATGCAGAATTAGTAGAATACCCTCAAATGCTAATCCAAAGTGTACAATCTCTACGAGGCGTCCAAGTGTCCGCCCTCCAATGGTGATCCACACGAAAACTTGATCAAGACTTTAGCTCCAAAGACTTTTGATCCTTAATGCAGAATTCTTCTAAAGAACTCTAACGGCTTGCTTTCCTTCCTTTCTATTTTTCTTTAGCCTTCTAAAATCACTTCTAATCCTTTTGTCCTAATGAAAACCACCTTGTCTTGGCTTAGGACACACTAGAAGCAATGTTAGAAAGAAAGAAACTAATGTAAGAAAGAAGGGATATGAGAGAGAGAGAGTTGGATTGATTTCCGATGATTTGAAAACACCGGGAGCATTCCCTATTTGTAGATGGCATACGGATGCATTGTAGCCATCCATTCATGCATGAAGAGGGGCGTGAGATCAAGTGATGTGTCATTTGATGAGAGGGCATATCAGAAGTAGTTAGGATAAGATGAAGTGCTTATGATATGGCGCTTCATCCTTATCCATTCCCTAAGCATCTCTTCATGAAATCCACCGTACTCATGCCTCTCTTCATTTCTTCTCACGCATGAAAAATAGGGAGCATTCTCAACCATTGATCAAGGCTAGATGATGATCCAAAGGCCCTTATTGGTGGCGCCATAAGAAAGAAGGAGAGAGAGAATGATGCGGTTGAAGGGAAAGTAGTTAGGATATGATGACGTGTCATCTTTATCCAATCCAAGTGGCACTTCTTCATGAGGCGCCATTCTAAATTCACCGTATTCCCTTCTTTCTCACGCCATCTGATGTTGACTAAGTCAATATCACAAGTCCATCACGAGATCATGATCTCCCATCATCCCATGATGAAGATCCAATGGCTCTAATCCATGGCGCCATCCATTTGATCCTTCTCTTCATCCAAATGTTGATCCAACGGTCAAAATTAAATGTTTTATCAAATCTAATCCAATTAGACTCAAATCAAGCCAATTTAGGTGCCAACTCTTGGCTAACCCATATAGAATATGATCTAATCAAATTAGATCAATTAAGAATCAGATTCGAATCCAATTCGAATCAGATTCGAATCCAGTTCGAATCAGGAGCTAAGGTTTGCAACACATGCTAGGATGTTTATCTTGCAAACATGATCTAAGCCAATTAGACCCTTGATAAGTTTTCTTATGTGTGACCCATTGGGTTCCATACTTAGCCAGCAATAGGTGTGAGTGCGAGTTGACCCAACTTGATTAGAACTCTTCTAATCGATTTAAGTCCAAACTGCGCGAACCCGAACTTAACAATTAGAATCCTTTCTAATTGATGATCGAATTAAACTCTTTAGTTCGATCAAACCTATAAGACAAGATTGACGTCTAGCAACGTGTCATGTCTACCCGAAAAATATGGAATTTGGTGGAAATACCAAAAATACCCTTTAGTGGCAAGTTACCATGCAATTCAATCCTTTAATCAAACTGCATCCCAAATATGTATATGAGTATGAATATATGTCAAACTCAATTTCATATTCATATTTTTCTCAATCTTTTAATGATAATTCAAATAATGAAACATTAGAAACTCTTTCTAATTTTTATTCTGCTTTGATCAAAGGCTTTCTGAA
The DNA here is from genome assembly GCF_009389715.1 of Phoenix dactylifera. Lineage (NCBI taxonomy): Eukaryota > Viridiplantae > Streptophyta > Magnoliopsida > Arecales > Arecaceae > Phoenix > Phoenix dactylifera. Next base: position 82,217 of record NW_024068858.1, on the reverse strand, counting down.
TTATCATATGATTAGAATAAATAGGATGCTATCTTCTCTTACTAGAAGTGATTAATTCCTTGTTGACCTACTCATAATCTTCGTACACAATCCACCATATCCAGAAGACCTCGTACATAACTTATTGTCATGAATGAGTGTAAACCAAAACATAGGTTCATGTGCACAAGATACCATGGTGATCTCAGGTCAAAGGATCAGTTGCACAACTTCCACTAAGAGAATCATCTTTTGACATGTAAGTAAGACTTCATAAGATTTCTCTTTGTAGGTCAATTCAGTGAACTCATTCTTCTAATGAGCACCCATATCTTTGTATTAGTGTCTCCACACAAATGATTGTGAGATCAATCATCCTCTGCATCGAGCATACATAAGACATGCCAGTCTTTCCGGTAATCATTGATCCCCGACTCAATGTACCAATGACTGGGAATATTTAAGATTAGGATTTTAGGATTTTAAGTCTCACTAGTATGATCTCATCATAGTCTTAAAATCATTGCCCTAATCTAAGGAGTTTATCATAAATATAATCAATAGCATATGATAAATATAATGCCTTTATTTATATTTAAATGTCATGTACATGATTTGGACAAATCAAAAGAAAAACCCTTCGCAATACATATTGCGATTGGCTTGTAGGGCATCTACTCTTTCAGCGCCCCTCCTTGCTGCCGAACTAGGAGGATAAGGGTGAGCTCCTAAAAAATAGGAGCTCATCCTTATCTCATGGGAAGATAAAAAGAGTAGGGGTTTGGCCCTTCCTCTTAGGCCATTTTTTGGGAGTTCACGGCAGCTAGTACCTTCTTCTTCCTCCTTTCAGCCGCAAGGGAAAAGAAAAAGAAAGGGAGGCATGGTGGCCCTTCTTCCTCCATTCTTGTTCCAACAAAAAGAAAAAGGGAAAAAGGCTGCAAGTTTGTTGATCTTGTTCCTTTTGATCCATCCTTCTTCCTCCTCCTCCCTAAGCAATCAAGAGTTGATTGAAAGGGAGAACTTCAGCCATCAAAAGCCATCTCTGCAAGGGAGCTAGCACTCCGGGGAGATACGAAGGCTTCAATCGGTTCAATACTTCGTGTGGGTACCTGTAGAGGCCGGACGCGTGTGCGGCTTCCATTGAACCTTCACCAAATACCTCGTGAATCAGATTTGCGGAGGCCATCTATCCTCACAAGGTGAAGATCTGATCTTCTTAATTATTTTAAAATGGTTTAAAATAATTTAATTCTAATCTATCTACAAATGAAAGGTTTTTAATATACGTTCATGCGATGAACGGATCCCGCATATATTTTTCGCTGCAATCTGAAAATTATTTCGAAATTTTCATGGCATATGTGGGATGCTAACAGTGGTATCAGATCCATGGTTATGTAGATTAAGATTAGAATATAATTTTTCAAGATATTTTAGATCTGAAATTTAAGGGATTATGCTTACTGAAATTTATGTATGCAGAATTTTCAGCTTGCTGATTTTTCTGCATACTAAATATTTAAATGCTTAGATTAATGATTCTAATGCTTTGATAATGTGATTACAAATATTTAGAGTCAAATCTAGTATGATCAGCAAGTCATGAGATGGAATAATCAATTAAATTACATATCTGAAAATATTTTTTATGCATGTAATGCGTATGGTGATGATCATTGGATGGATCCTTATGAATGTGCTGAAATGTTCTGTGATGTTCTGTGATGCATGTAATTTTAATTTTCAAATGCCTACGTGCATCTTAAATTCATGTATTAGAGATCTGCGTGTCTCATGAAAAAGAATTGTAATTTATTATTTAATTTTTATTTAATTTTTAAAGCAATCTGAGATGTAATCTGTGATGTGTGTTGCACGTCGATGGTTGATCGATATGTACATCAACAAGCTCAACATGCACGGATCGAGATCAAGGGTTGATTGAAGATGGATTAAGGAGTTGATCACAATTGGATCTAAGGGATCAAGATCGAGTCAAGAGTTGAAGACGATCAAACCAATTGACGTGCATGTGCTTGTAAAATGACCCCATCATGGATCCATGATCATCACCATTTAATTTTATTTTTGATAAATGCCTGGATGTTTAATGCTTATGTTTATGCGGGTAGATTTATATTTGTATGAGATGTGAATACGTGATCGAGTGAGACCTAAATCGAAATCTCCCTAATCAGTCAAGGGTGAACCAATATGAGTTAATCATATTAGATTAATTGATCCAATTGGTGTCTAGGCAAGCCTAAAAGGTGGTTACTTAATTAGGACCTTACTCTCTGAGTAAGGAGAGCCTCCCACCTGCTTACCTGGCCAATTGTTTGATTACCTCTTATGAAGAACTCAAGTTGCAAACACTAAGACTTGATTATGCAATATTAAGTCCATAGGCCTTCCACCGTAGTAGAGCTGCTAAGGTCTTTCGGTGTTGATTTGTCTCGGCTGGACACAGTGGGCAAGTTGCATCGAGGGACTGGACCTCTCTATTAGACATGAGATGATGTAGGGTAAAGGTGGGGTTGGGCACCAATAACTATTAGGTGAGGACCCAATGACGACTTTATTTCTGCGGTTATATGGTGGGTCTGACTTAATTAAGTAATAGGGTCAATAACTATTAGGTGAGGTCTTCATCACTTAGAGACTAAGTACCACTGCAATATGCTTGAGAAGTATTGTATAAGAGTTGTACACTCATCCATTTATATGTCACCAATAACTGTTAGGTGAGCGGCATGTAAATCGGTGAGACCGCAGTACCCACTAAAAATCATAGTCGCGTAGGGTTTTCATTTTTCCATCAGGGGAGTATGAGGGATTCGAGAAAATAGTGGGAGCGTATTTGTTTTTAAAAGCTCCTAAAACAAATAGAGTTCAAGTACAAAGTCTAACTAGAATCTTTACTCTCTACAGATCACAATGTCAGCTTCAAACCCTTTGACCCATATTCTTGAAACCAACCGACTGACCGGAACCAATTACAAAGACTGGCTGAGAAACCTCAAAATAGTTCTGAGTTGTGAGAAATTAGGGTATGTGCTCGAGAGTGACATCCCCAGATTACCAGCACGTCCTACTGATGATCAGCGTGAGATGCATCAAAAGTGGACAGATGACGACATTAGGGTCAAGTGCTCCATCATGGCATCCATGACTAATGAACTTCAATGCCAGCATGAGAATATGAAAACTGCTAGGGAAATACTGGCACACCTGCAAGAGTTGTATGGTGAGCAGAGCCGCACTACACGCTTTGAAGTGTTCAAGAGACTCTTCAAGGCAAAGATGCGCGAGGGGCAGTCTGTCCACGATCACTGTTTGACTATGATCAAGGACCTCGAGGAGCTTGAGAAGCTTGGTATGTCCATGCATAAGGAACTGCAGATAGATCTGATCCTGCAATCCCTTCCTGATTCATTTGGGCAGTTTATAGTAAACTACCATATGAATAAGATTGAATGCACTAAGACCGAATTGTTGAACATATTGGTAACTGCTGTAGGGGCCTTGAAAGATTCAAGAGGCTCTGTTCTAGCTGCTGAGCTGACTTCTGGTTCCAAGAGAAAGTCTACTTGGAAGAAAAAGAAGCCTGCTAAGAAACCGAAGAAAGATAAGAAGCCTAAGAAGAAAGTTCACAAGAAAAAGGCTAATGATAAGGAAAAATGTTTCCACTGCAACGTCGACACCTTTTGAAGATATATTAGACTTGCTCGTAATTGAAACTAACCTTACGATTTCTTCTACTTCTAGTTGGGTTATAGATTCTGGTTCTAGTGCTCATTTGTGCACTACTATGCAGGGTCTAAAGGAAAGTAGGAGGCTGGCGGTGTTAGATGTATGCCCTAGAAGCCAATCTGACGGACACATTATTAATTCTGGAACATAAATTTGTACTTGACTTTATTATTATTGAATAATAAATGGGCATTCTTTTCATTCATATTGTTTATGTGTCTATGAATCGTCCAAGAAATTAATAAGATGATGATACATATTCTCAAGAGTTGAGAATTTGAGCCATGTATCATTGGTGATTAATTTCTAAATGCTCCTGATCAAAGGATCATCACAAGGATGGTGATCGATCCGATCAGTGCACAGATTGCTTTCCTTATGGATGGACGAGACTCGAGTCCATAGTGTAGGGACACTGAAGTGAGAGTGCAGGTGCTTGTTAGGGAACAAGGGTACTGAGCGTGACCAAGACAAGAAGTCACTTGGATGTCTATCCACTCGTCAGTGACTTGCTTGATGTTGCAGTAGTGTGACTGGTCCTTTGACCTGCGGTGCTTCGGCTATTCACAGTGAGGTTATTGTAGTTTGACTGCACATATACATGGTCTCTAGTCATATGGGTCCTTGTTGTGTAGATTGGTTGCAGTAGGTTCACTGTAGGAGTAGGGTATGCACTTACATGGAATCTATCAACCTTGATAGAAAAGGAGTGATCCTATGTGATTTATTAGACTGAGTTCTAAGACCTTGGCCAGGGCAGTAATATAAAGTGGAGAAAGAGTTTTTCACTATCGAACTCAAGTCAAATAAATCTAGACATATGACAGACGACGGGGTCTGACGAGTTATCCATGACCTCCGATCTGTTGGGATCCACGATAGAAGGACTGTATCATACGATAACTGCACCTAGAGGTTCATCATTCTATTTTGCTGGGTGGCCACTACATACTGCTAGGTGTCACTGGTGGATGGTGAGACTCACAGGGATCATCTTGATGGTCGATAATCCCTGGTGAGTTGAGTTGGAATATATCTCACTACCAGTCAGAATAGAACCTATGGGGTCACACACATTAGAGGTATTGACTGATCCGATTGTTGAATGTGATTAGGAATCACAAATAATAAATTAGATTGATAAATGGTTAATCCGCTACGAGTTAGTGGTTAGAAGAAGGAATAATTGCAATCGGGTTGTAATTTAATTTAATTAATTGGATTTAATTAATTGGACTTGATTATGAATCCTACTTGGAGTGGGATTCATAAAGTTCTAATTAGATTAGGATTTTCTCAAGTCCTAGTTAATTTTAATTTTAATCTAATTAATTAAATGACTCCTAATAGGATTAGGATTGAAGAGTTCAATAGATTCATGGTTGAATTAAATTCTAATTGGATTAGGATTTGGAGGAATTAAATTGGGTTCATTTAATCCTTTTTAGAAAAGGATTAGGTCCCTAACTATGTGGCTAAACCCATCCCACTTAATATGATTAAGTGAGGTGTGAGAATAGAAGGGAGAAGAGGGAGGGGCCCACGCCCCTCCCTTGCTTGCGTGAGATGAAAAGGAGGGGCTATGCCCCTCCTCTCTTGGAAAATAATATGATAATGATGAGCTCCTAAAAAGTTGGAGCTCATCCTTATCTATTATGGCATTAAAAGGAGAGAGGTTTTGGCCCCTCCATTTCATGCCATTTTTCTGGGAGTTCACGGCAGCAAGTCCCTTCTTCCTTCCTCTTTTTAGCCACAAGGGAAAAGAAAAAGAAAGGGAGGCGTGGTGGCCCTTCTTCCTCCCATTCTTGGTTCCAACAAAAAGAAAAAGGAAAAGGCTGCAAGTCTGTTGTTCTTGTTCCTTTTGATCCATCCTTCTTCCTCCTCCTCCCTAAGCATTCAAGGGTTGATTGAAAGGGAGGACTTCAGTCATCAAAAGCCATCTCTGCAAGGGAGCTAGCACCCCGGGAAGATACGAAGGCTTCGATCGGTACAATATTTCATGTGGATACCCGTAGAAGCCGGATGCGTGTGCGGCTTCCATTGAACCTTCACCAAATACCACGTGAATCAGATTTGCGGAGACCATCTACCCGCACAAGGTGAAGATCTGATCTTCTTAATGATTTTAAAATGGTTTAAAATAATTTAATTCTAATCTATCTACAAACGAAAGATTTTAAAACACGTTCATGCGATGAACGGATCCCGCATATGTTTTTCCACTGCAATCTGAAAATTATTTCAAAATTTTCATGACATATGAGGGATGCTAACAGGCGGAAGGTGCAGTAACCCTTCGACAGGCCCAAACAAACTTTCACATTCCATTCCGAACCTCGAAGGTGGGTTCGGCTTCCTTTTATATAAAAGTTCCTTTTCTAAAGGAATCGAATGGGGCCCGAACCTAGCAGCATTTGCTCCCCGTAAATCTTGACTTCGTGGCGTGTCCACGCTATTCTCCCGGCGGGTTGGCAACGGGGCAAGAGTTGCTGCTGTAGCTGTGGGCACCTATCCTCTGCGATTACCGTCTGAATTTAGTTTATTGCTTAGAGACTGTTATTATGTCCCTGTTGCTAGCAGGAATTTGATTTCTGTTTCTTGTTTAGCACAGGATGGTCATGTTTTGACCTTTGACAAAAACTGATGTTCTATTTATTTTAGAAATAAATTTGTTGCACGTGGTTTCATGATTGACAGCCTCTATCACTTGCATGTTGATGTGTCTGTGAATGTGTCTGAGAAAGTAGTGAGTGCCATAGGATCTAAAAGATCCAGAGATGAGATAAACCAGAAGTATTTGTGGCACCTCAGGCTTGGCCATATTGGAGAAGACAGAATGAACAAAATGGAGAAAGATGGGCTTCTCGGCCCATTAACTTTCGAGTCATATCCAGTTTGTGAGTCTTGTCTTCAAGAAAAAATGGCTAGATTGCCCTTTGTAGGACATGGGGAGAGGACCACTGAAATACTTACCCTGGTACATACTGATGTGTGTGGCCCATTTGATGTGTCAGCCAAGGATCGTTATTCATACTTCGTTACCTTTACCGATGACTATTCACGATATGGGTATGTATATCTTATGAGATACAAATCTGAGTCTTTTGAAAAGTTCAAAGAGTTCAGAAATGAAGTAGAAAAACAGACCGAAAAAACCCTTAAGGTTCTTCGATCAGATCGAGGAGGAGAATACCTTAGTGGAGAATTTTGGGATTATCTCAAGGAGAATGACATAGTCTCACGATGGACACCTTCGGGTACACCTTAACTCAACGGGGTGTCGAAAGGAGGAATCGGACTCTACTGGATATGGTCCGATCCATGATGAGCTTCAAAGATTTGCCTATGTTTCTTTGGGGAGGTGCCTTATTATCCGCGATTTATTTATTGAATAGAGTTTCCTCTAAATCCGTTCCTACCACACCGTATGAGATATGGCATGGTAAGAAGCCGAGTCTTGGTCATCTCAAGATTTGGGGATGTCCGGCCCACGTCAAACGACAACAGGCGGATAAGTTAGAGCCTAGGACCATAAGTGCTCATTTCATTGGATATCCTAAAGAGTCATTATGATACAATTTTTACGTCTCAGAGGATCACAATGTGTTTGTGAGCCGACATGCCGTCTTCCTGAAAAAATAGTTTATCCTTGATAGAGGCAGTGGGAGGAAAATTGAGCTTGAAGAGAGAGTCTCTGAAAAGCAACGAGTTATGGATCCTATAGAACCTATTCACATAGAGCCAGTACACATAGTACCACCTCCACCTCGTAGATCTAGTAGGATCTCCCATCCTCTCGATAGATACTTAAGTATACTAGTAGAGGACACCGAGGAAATGTTCCTCATGGGAGATAGGGAACATATACATGATCCTAATACCTACAACGAGGCGATATCTGATATCGATTCCGAAAAATGGCTGGAAGCCATGAAGTCAGAGATAGACTCCATGTATTCCAACCAAGTCTAGATCTTAGTAGATCCACCAGAAGGTATAGTACCTATTGGATGCAAATGGATCTATAAAAGGAAGATAGATTTGGATGGAAAGGTTGAGACCTATAAGGCAAGGCTAGTGGCGAAAGGGTATAGTCAACGCTTTCACCTGTAGCCATGCTAAAATCCATTCGAACATTGCTTGCCATTGTAGTATTTCATGATTATAAAATATGGCAGATGGATGTGAAAACTGCTTTTCTGAATGGATATCTTGATGAAGATATTTATATGGAGCAGCCTTTGGGTTTCACTTCCAGTGATGGAGATCACAAGGTCTGCAAGCTGCAAAGGTCCATCTATGGACTAAAGCAAGCATCTCGGAGTTGGAACACTCATTTCAATGATGCGATCAAATCGTTTGATTTCATCAAGAACGAAGAGGAACCGTGTGTTTACAAGAAGGTTAGTGGGAGTGCTGTTATGTTCCTCGTACTGTACGTGGATGACATCCTCTTGATTGGGAATGATGTTTCCATGCTAACCTCGGTCAAGGTCTGGTTATCAAAAGAGTTCTTCATGAAAGACCTTGGGGAAGCATCCTACATTTTGGGGATTAAGGTCTATAGAGATAGATCTAAGAGGTTGCTTGGCCTATCACAGAAGATGTACATAGAGGAGGTGCTGAAAAGGTTTAGCATGAAAAACTCCAAAAGGGGTCTATTACCCCTTAGGCATGGGATTCATCTCTCCAAGAAAATGTGCCCCAACACATCTGAAAAGATTCAACACATGAGCAGGATCCCTTATGCTTCTGCAATAGGGAGCCTCATGTATGCCATGCTGTGTACACGACCTGATATAGCCCTTACTGTGAGTGTCACTAGCAGATATCAGTCGAATCCAGGAGAAGAGCACTGGACAGCTGTGAAGAACATTCTTAAGTACTTAAGAAGAACAAAAGATTTGTTCTTGATTTTTGGAGGATCATCAGAGTTAAAGGTAGAAGGATACACAGATTCAGACTTTATGACTGATATTGATGATAGAAAGTCTACATCTAGATATGTGTTCTTGTGCAATGGTGGTACGGTAAATTGGAAGAGTTCCAAACAACCGATCATTGCTGATTCTACCATGGAAGCTGAGTATATCGCCACCTCTGAAACTGCAAAGGAAGCCTTCTGGTTCAAGAAATTCATTGCAGAGCTAGATGTAATGCCATCAGATGCCATCACACTCTACTGCGATAATAATGGCGCCATAGCTCTTGCTAAGGAGCCTAGGTCTCATCAGAAGTCCAAGCACATAGAGCGGCGCTTTCACCTCATACGCGACTACCTCGAGAAGAAATATGTCGAGGTGCAGAGAGTAGACTCCATGGACAACATGGCGGACCCGCTCACTAAGCAGTTAAATCAGCAGAAGACTGAAGCCCACCTTGAGAAGATGGGACTTAGATATATGTCTGATTGGCTTTAGTGCAAGTGGAAGATTGTTAGATGTATGCCCTAGAAGCCAATCTAGCAGACACATTATTAATTTTGGGACATAAATTTGTACTTGACTTTATTATTATTGAGTAATAAATGGGCATTCCTTTCATTCATATTGTTTATGTGTCTATGAATCGTCCAAAAAATTAATAAGATGATGATACATATTCTCAAGAGTTGAGAATTTGAGCCATGTATCATTGGCGATTAATTTCTAAATGCTCCTGATCAAAGGATCATCACAAGGATGGTGATCGATCCGATCAGTGCACAGATTGCTTTCCTTATGGATGGACGAGACTCGAGTCCATAGTGTAGGGACACTGAAGTGAGAGTGCAGGTGCTTGTTAGGGAACAAGGGTACTGAGCGTGACCAAGACAAGAAGTCACTTGGATGTCTATCCACTCGTCAGTGACTTGCTTGACGTTGTTGTAGTGTGATTGGTCCTTTGACTTGCGGTGCTTCGGCTATTTACAGCGAGGTTATTGTAGTTTGACTGCACATATACATGGTCTCTAGTCATATGGGTCCTTGTTGTGTAGATTGGCTGCAGTAGGTTCACTGTAGGAGTAGGGTATGCACTTACGTGGAATCTATCGGTCTTGATAGATGAGGAGTGATCCTATGTGATTTGTTAGACTGAGTTCTAAGATCTTGGCCAGGGCAGAATATATAGTGGAAAAGAGTTTTCTACTCTCGAACTCAAGTCGAATAAATCTAGACATATGACAGACGACGGGGTTTGACGAGTTATCCATGACCTCCGGTCTGTAGGGATCCACGATAGAAGGACTGTATCATACGATAACTGTACCTAGAGGTTCATCATTCTATTCTGCTGGGTGGCTACTACATACTGCTAGGTGTCACTGGTGGATGGTGAGACTCACAGGGAACATCTTGATGATCGATAATCCCTGGTGAGTTGAGTTGAAATTGTTTCAACCCATTGAAAGAAGTTTTCAATGATATTGTGATAGAGATCGCAATATATCTCACTACCAGTCAGAATAGAACCTATGGGGTCACACACATTAGAGGTATTGTTGACCCCCTAATGGATTTTGATGAATACAAAACACTAGAGTATAATTCCCTGTATATTAACAATTTATTTGAGGATTTCAGGTGTTTATCTAAAAATATTGGTAAGAAATGTCTAGGCATGTTCCCATATTTTTCAAGGATTTTTTGAAAAATTTTTAAGATGAAGAAAACAGATCAGGGACAGCCGAGACGTCTCCGGGTTGTCCTAGAGACGTCTCTGGCACGAACAGGAAGAATTGGCACGTCTGGAGACGTCCCCGGCACCTTGCGAGGCGTCTCGCAGGGTCGGAGTCGACTCCTGACTCAGCGGAGTCGACTCTCTCAGAGACGACAGAAAGGCCGATTTCAAGGGATGCGCGCGAGTCGTCTCCGAAGGACGCGGAGTCGTCCCCATGAGTAAAAAGCGAACCTCCCGAGTCGTCCCCAGAGAGCGCGGAGTCGACTCTCTCAGGGGATTCCAGAGGACGTGTTTTTCATTGATAAAACGGCGGAGTCGTCCCCGACGTCGCGGAGTCGTCCCCATGCATAAAGCACAAACATTCAGAGACGTCCCCGTAAAAGTGCCGAGCCGACTCTCTCAGAATAACAGAAGAACAAGCATTCAAGCGGTTCTTCTTCAGAGACGTCCCCGTAAAAGCGCCGAGTCAACTCCAAACAATGTCAAAAGAAATTTTATACAGCCGAGACGTCTCACGTTGAAGCGGAGACGTCTCCGGAGCGCCTGGAACGCGACTGACACACTTTTGCAGGTAAATTTGAATTTCAAACGGTCATATTTTTGTGTCTAACGGATCTATTGCTTTTTGGGCTATAAAAAGGAGCTTTTAAGTGCCTTCCAACAACTTCTCACCAACCAAACACAAGATCATTCAAGAGAGAAGAAAGAGAAAGAGGTTCAAGGGAGTTAGTGCTTTCAAGAGAAGAAATCAAGTGCTTTCAAGTTTTTTCATCTGATTTTGTGCTCAACTACTCACTCCCACTCGGCATTCAAAGCTCACATTCAAGCCAACACGATCCACATCGGAAGAGCCACCATTACCCACGCTTCCAACGGCAAAAGGGGTCTTCCGGGTTTTGATATTTCTCATTGTTATATTTGCTTCTTTAAGAGCTTTTAAATCTTTGTAAAATATTTCATTATTGTGCTTGTTCCAGTCAAGAGACTTGGAACAAGGGAAAGGCGTCCCAAGCCTAGGTGAAATTGGGGGATTGTAGGGTTCGTTGTTAGCCCGGTGTAAAACAACGAGTTGGGTAGTGCACTCGCAAAACTACCGGACTGTAATCGCGGATTATAGTGAAATTCCCAAAGGTACTTGGGGAGTGGATGTAGGAGCAGTGGAAGCTCCGAACCACTATAAATCTTCGTATTTGCGATTGACTGTACTTATAGCTTTATCTTCACTTTAGCATATACACTTGTGTGGTTTGTTTCCTTTTAATTAGACAAAAAGTTTAAAACATCCAATTCACCCCCCTCTTGGGTGACCATCTCTGGGCAACAAGTGGTATCAGAGCAGGTGCTCTGTGTATTTCTTGAAGACCTAACCGTCTTTGCCAAAGATCTAGATGGCAACACCCTTCAACAATGTTCCTGCTGAGGGGCAGGCAACCAATAGACCTCTACTCTTCAATGGGACAAATTATTCTATTGGAAGACTAGAATGAGGATTTTTATTCAAGCACAAGATTATGCCTTGTGGAGGGTTATAATCAAGGGACCACACGAACCATCTCACATGGTTAATGGCATTCAAGTTCCCAAACCTGAGGAGGATTGGGATGAGAATGATAGTAGGATGGTTCAACTCAATGCTAGAGCCATGAACTCATTATTTTGTGCTCTAGATGTGAATGAGTTTAATAGAGTCTCCACATGTAGTTCCGCCAAGGAAATATGGGACAGGCTTGAAGTTACCCATGAGGGTACCAATCAAGTCAAAGAATCTAAAGCGAACATTCTGGTTCACAAGTATGAGTTATTTAAGATGGAACCCAACGAAACCATCTCATGCATGTTCACACGCTTCATTGATATAATAAATGGTCTAAAGAATTTGGGTAAATCTTACACTAACCCAGAACTTGTGAGTAAAATTCTCAGGTCCTTGCCAAAAGCTTGGAAAGCGAAGGTCACGGCGATCGTAGAAGCTAAAGACCTCAACACATTGGGACTTGAACAACTATTGGGCTCATTGATGATGCATGAGCTCACAATGAAGCAATATGAAGAAGATGTGCCAAAGAAGAAGACAATCGCACTCAAGGCTACTTCAAGTATTTGTGAAGAAGAAAGCAGTGAGAGTGAAGAAGAAAGCGAAGATGAGGACTTGGGCTTAATAGTAAGGAAGTTCAAGAAATTCATGAGAAGAAAGAAACCCTTTCCAAGAAAGAAGTTTGGAGGGAGAAATGATTGGAAAAAGGAAAAAGAAAAAGAAAGAGACCCAATCATATGTTATGATTGCAAGAGACCGGGACACATCCGTTCCGAATGCCCTCAACAGAAGAAGCGTTATGGAAAGAAGAAGAAGAAGGCGTTGAAAGCAACCTGGGATGATAGCGACACATCCTCCTCCGAGGAAGAGAAGGAAGAGACCGCCAACTTGTGTTTCATGGCATTCGACGACGATGAGGTATGTCAAAGCTCGACTACAAATTTTACTTTAGAAGAATTATATGAAGCTTTTCAAGAGCTCATGAGTGATTGTAGTATGTTAGGAGCAAAGAATAAAGAATTAAAGGCCTCCAATCAAAAACTAAAGGATGACATTAAAAACCTATTGATTGAGAAGGAGAGCTTTGAATATGTTAACACCATTGACCTAGAAAATAAAAATTCAAAACTTAGCATTAAAAATGAAACGGCAAAAACACTAATTAAGGAATTAAATCTAAAAGTTAAATTCCTACTCAATAGTAATACCTCACTTGCGCAAAATGTTGAATCCCTTAAAAATGATAAGGAAGAATTGGCTAAAGAAAATTTGGTTCTTAAAAATGAGGTACATAAGTACAAACCAATTGTGGAAAAATTTACACATAGCTCTAAAAAATTAAATCTTATTCTATCCAATCAAAGAGCTGTTTTTAATAAAGCCGGATTAGGATATAAAACTAGCAAACAACAAAAATATCTAAAGAATTTTTTTGTGAAAGCAAAAGATATCAAGACTGAAAAACCTACATGCTTTCATTGTGGGAAGAGTGGACATAAAGCCTATTCTTGCATTCAAAGAAAGATTCAAACTAACAAGAATACATTTGTAAAAGGTAAAAACACAACTAAAGTGTGGGTGCCTAAGGAAACCAACTACACTAACCAAGAAGGACCCAAGAAAACTTGGGTACCTAAGAGCTTCACATGATTATTTTGCAGGTATGCCTTGCAGCCGGGAGTAAAAAGAGAATGTGGTATCTTGATAGTGGTTGCTCAAGGCATATGACCGGTGACAAGAGCCTTTTCGTCACCTTGAAGTCAAAAGAAGGAGGAGTAGTCACATTTGGAGACAATGCTGAAGGTCAAATCATTGGTGTTGGTAAAATCTCCATATCACCCTCCTCATTTATTGACAATGTATTGTTAGTTAATGGACTAAAACATAATTTATTAAGTATAAGTCAATTTTGTGACAAGGGCTTTAAAGTGTCGTTTGAATCTTCACTATGCATAATTAGTAGTCCAGTTGACAATGAGATCATACTTACAGGACATAGGCATGGAAATGTTTACATGGTAGATCTTGATGATCTCACCATGAAGGATGGCCAATGTCTTGTAGCCATGGATGCCAAAGTCAATGAGACTAGTTGGTTATGGCATCGTAGGTTAGGGCATGCTAGCATGGATTTAATCTCTAAATTGATTACAAAAGATCTAGTCAAAGGACTACCAAAAATAGACTTTGAAAAGAACAAAATTTGTGCTGCATGTCAATTAGGAAAACAAACAAGAAGTTCTTTCAAGTCTAAGAACATAGTCTCAACATCAAAACTCCTAGAACTAATTCACATGGATTTGTTTGGACCCACTAGAACTGCTAGTCTAAGGGGTAAGAAATTTGGTCTTGTAATTGTTGATGATTTTTCACGTTTTACATGGGTTTCATTTCTTGCACATAAAGATGAGTCCTTTCCCGCTTTTATCAAGTTTCATAATAGGATTTCGAATGAACTTAATCTTAAACTAAAAGCAATTAGGAGTGATCATGGTACCGAGTTTGAAAATCAGCATTTTGAAAAATTTTGTGAAGAAAACGGTATCAATCACAATTTCTCGGCCCCCAGGACACCCCAACAAAATGGGGTGGTAGAAAGGAAGAATCGCACACTAGCAGATATGGCTCGTACCATGTTGTGCGAATCGGATCTACCAAAATATTTTTGGGCTGAAGCAATAAATACTGCATGTCATATTTTAAACCGTGCATTAGTCAGATCTATTTTAAAGAAAACACCTTATGAGTTGCTGAAAAATAAGAAGCCAAATATATGTTATTTTCATATTTTCGGTTGTCGTTGCTTTATTTTAAACAATGGAAAGGACAATCTAAGTAAATTTAGTGCTAAATCAGATGAGGGGATCTTCTTAGGTTATTCCTCATCCAGTAGAGCATACTGGGTCTTCAACAAGAGAACTCTCATTGTTGAAGAATCCATTCATGTTGTTTTTGATGAAGCTAATGGAGATTCTTCTAGAAAAGAAGAAGATAGTGATGCAGGTATACTTGAAGACAGAATGAAGGAGTTCTCCATACAAGACAAACAACTTGAGGATGAAGTCAAGGAAGATACAATTCAGCAAGATGAAGAAGATCAACCCCAAGCAAGAAATCAAGATCTTCCGAGGGAATGGAGGTATGCACATGGTCATCCAAGGGATCTAATCCTTGGTGATCCTTCACAAGGGGTAAGGACAAGATCCTCTCTAAGAAATACTAGTAATTATCTTGCATTCGTTTCACAAATAGAGCCTAAATCACTAGAGGAAGCCGAAAAGGATGAAAATTAGATAAATGCTATGCAAGAGGAATTAAATCAATTTGAAAGAAATCAAGTTTGGACTCTAATGAAAAGACCCCCTAATGTTTCAATTATAGGCACCAAGTGGGTATATAGAAATAAACTAGATGAAGATGGAATAGTAATAAGAAACAAAGCTAGACTAGTTGCCAAAGGCTATAATCAGGAGGAAGGAATAGATTTTGATGAAACTTTTGCTCCTGTTGCTAGGTTAGAGGCTATTAGACTACTTTTGGCATATGCATGCTTCATGGATTTCAAACTCTATCAAATGGATGTAAAAAGTGCCTTTTTAAATGGTTATATAATGGAGGAAGTTTATGTAGGACAACCTCCAGGTTTTGAGAACCACTTACATCCAGATTATGTTTATAAATTGCATAAAGCATTGTATGGACTTAAGCAAGCCCCTAGGGCATGGTATGAAAGATTAAGTAATTTCCTAATTGAAAATAAGTTTAAGAGAGGAAATGTAGACAAAACCCTCTTCATTAAAAGAAAAGGGAATGACTTATTGCTTGTGCAAATTTATGTGGATGATATAATTTTTGGTGCTACTAATGATAGTCTTTGTCAAGAGTTTGCCAAGCTTATGCAGGGAGAATTTGAAATGAGCATGATGGGTGAGCTCAACTTCTTCCTTGGGCTACAAATAAAACCATCAGAGGAAGGCATCTTCATCAGTCAGTCCAAATACATCAAGGAAATGTTGGAAAAGTTCAAGATGAAGGATGCAAAGGAAATCAGCACACCCATGGGCTCAAGTTGCAAGCTTGACAAAGATGAAAAAGGTAAAAGTATAGACTGCAAATTGTACAGAGGTATGATAGGTTCTTTACTTTACCTTACTGCTAGTAGACCAGACATATTATTCAGTGTTTGCATGTGTGCTAGATACCAAGCATGTCCTAAGGAATCACACTTGCAAGCTGTTAAAAGAATATTCAGATATCTAGTAGGGACATCTAATGTAGGCTTATGGTATTCTAAATAATCTGATATAAATTTAATTGCTTATTCCGATGCTGATTTTGCCGGGTGCAAACTCGACAGAAAAAGCACAAGTGGCACATGTCAATTCTTGGGTGCTAATTTGGTTTCTTGGTTTAGCAAGAAACAGAATTCAGTTGCCTTATCCACAGCTGAGGCTGAGTACATTGCAGCTGGAAGCTGTTGTGCCCAAGTTCTTTGGATTAAGCAACAACTTGAAGACTTCGGTATCAAAATGGACAACATACCAATTAGATGTGATAATACAAGTGCAATTAATTTAACAAAAAATCCTGTCCAACACTCTAAATCAAAACACATCGAGATTAGGCATCACTTTATAAGGGATCATGTGCTGAAAAATGATGTGATGATTGAGTATGTATGTACTGAAAATCAATTGGCCGATATCTTTACAAAGCCCCTTAGTAAAGATAGGTTCAACTTTTTAAGGAATGCTTTGTGCTTGTATGATCCTAGTAAATAAATTGAACTTGTAATGAAATGCTTTGCTACACAAACTAAAAATCCACTTCAAGGTGACAAATGGCAAACCCAGTATCTAATAAGTGAAAACATGAATCTATCAAAGTTGGATGATGAATTGTTTGACTTTCCGGAGGATGGTTACCCTCCCTTGGACTCTTCATGGAGATATTTTCAGAGCCTATTTCATAGGCATTCGAAATTTGGTCAAACATTCCTCATTTCAATATTGATAATTCAAAAAATCATTATCAAACTTTCATAGGATGTATTATTGAAGGGAAGGATCACCGGCAAACTCACTCTATATTCACCAAAAGAAATCACACTGATTATTGTGGTTGAATAAAATAAATTGGAAAAAGATAGAAATCATTCTGAAATTTTTCAGTGCCGGAGACGTCTCTGGCAAATCACAGAGACGTCCCCCCGGCGAGACGTCTCGCATTAGTCGCGGAGACGTCTCGGGGACCGAATGAAAGTCTTTTAAATTAGGTCGAAACAGCTCGAGCCGACCCTAGATATCTTCTTTTGTCCCCAACGAAAACACAGACCCTAGCCTCCATTTTCTCTCCACCACAAACCGAACCAAAATCTCTCCCATTTCGCTAGATTTTCAATCCATGGCACCTAAGAAAGCTAGGCGAATGGGTGGGAGGCGTCCTAGAGTAGCGAACGACGACGAAGAACGGAGGGAAGAGCCCTCCGCGCCGTCTCCTCCGGTTGCTCCGCCAACCGTGACCCTTTCCTGTGCAAATCGCACAGTAACCACGGGTAGGTTCATAGATTTCCAGTTTGTAGCGAGTGAGGGGTTCTCTATTGGAGAGAGACTCCGTGTCCAAGGTTGGGAACATCTTTGTTCCCTAAATATTTCAACCTATCCCGGCCTAGTTAGAGAAATGTTTAGCAATATGGCCTTAGGGGACTCGGGGTACACTGGATATGTCCGAGGGACATTGATAGAAATCAATGAGGATATTCTATCTAGCTTATTACAAATCCCTAAATACGGTGAGGCTCCGACCTCACATCCCCAAAGGGAGATTGCCCTAAACCTACTTTTAGGAAGAGAAGACTGCGGCCCTCTTGACGTAGTTAACTCCCAAGACCTCAATGCCGAGATGAGATTGCTTTTGAGCATAGTTAACCGGGTCTTGTTCCCAAAAACCGGTCGCTTCGACTTCGTTTCGGAGTGAGATTTAGCTATCATGCACCATATCTTGCTAGGGATTCTCCTAAACCTACCTAGGCTCATGTTGAACTACATCTCCATATGTCATAGGTATTCCAGATTTAGCATACCATATGGGATGATTTTTACCCTACTGTTCAAACATTTTAAGGTTCCAATTCCAGAAAATGAGCCGGCAAAACCTTTAAGAAACACTGACTACTACAATGAGAGCACATTACATAGGATGGAGTTTCACAAGAAAAACGGGTCTTGGGTTAAGGCCCCTAAAAGAAAATCCCAAACCATAGAGCCTGAGATCCCACATCAGGAGCCTGACCACCTCTCACCTCCACATAGTCCCATGGCTTTTCCTGATGTACCTTCCAGCTCGGCTGGACCATCCACCTCTGTGCCTCCTCCTCCTCCAGTCAGTGGATCTTTCTCCCTATCAGATGAACAGATGCACACTCTAGCATCTGTGATATGCCAGCAGATGAGGGAAGAGATGAGATCGATAGTCTCTGCTGAGTTGGCCCCCATCCGTACCTCACATGAAGCTCTCCTACAAGAATTGAAGGAAATCAAAGCTCAGATAGAAGTTACAGCATCAAAATTGGTTCATATGGGTACCAGCCAAACTTTAAGATCAATTGAGCTACAGGGTGAATTGAAGATCATATCAGATGGTCTTCAAGAGTTGACGAGCCCTGGAGGCAATGTGGGCACCGTGGTTGCCCAACTTAGAGGAAAAATTGAAAGGGCAAGTCTTGAGTTTGAAGCACTAGTGGCAGCCTTCCATCAATCTCAGGGAGATCAGTTTAGAACCCTACTGGATTCAATAAATGGATTTATAGAGGCAGCGGCTAGGGCTATTGAGCAACGTCGCCGGTGAAGGACATTTTGCAAACATCTAGGGTTCATCTTTTTGTAAAACCCTAGGCTTATTTGAAACTTCTTTTGTATTAGGAATCAATACTTGTAATGATTTCCTTTTTAACCTTGTAATGACTTCAAATGATTGCAATGATATATGAATGTCATACAATTCCTTTTGAAACTTTGTGTATGTTTCTAATTCTGTGGAATCAAACTTTGTGTATGTAATTCTGTGATGTGCCATAAAAATCTCATAACATACCTTAAGTGTTCAAATTTGACACAACTTATCAACGCATATGAAACATGGGGAGCACAACTTGTGATAACTACTTTTAAAAGGTCTGAAATGAATTCCAAAACAAAGGGGGAGTGAAATGAATGCTGAATTTATTAATAAAAATAACTTGGACAGAGGGAGCATAACTTGAATATCCTTGAGTGATTCATGGTAATATGCTGAATTCTACTAGAAATTGTGTTTTAGGTACCTAAGGAAAATTTGTCCCCTTCATTGTTGATGACAAAAAGGGGGAGTAGAATCAATATATGGAGTATATGGAGTAGAACCAATATATAGAGTATATGGAGTAGAACCTAGAACAAATATATGGAATGCAAAATACAAAATTTACACTCATACTTAAAAGTTGAATTAGAAAAGATAAAATTGAAGAATGTTGGCTTTAAGACAATTGCCCTTCTGGAAAAGAAAGGGGGAGTCAAAAAGTATTTAGCTTTCAATTGTCTTTAGCATCAATATTTTAGTAATTTACAATTTAACTTGATTCAAATTCAGTTGATATGCCAAAATTGCTCAAGAGCTACTAAGATCAATACTTATGCATAAGGATAGAACTCAAAGTTGACTATATTGAATTATGCACACTGTATCTAGCTCTAACCAAAACATAATACTTGTACATCTGAACAAATACTGTGTATATGTTTAAATTTTAAATTTTGCATATACTCAGTGTTTTGTCATCATCAAAAAGGGGGAGATTGTTGACCCCCTAATGGATTTTGATGAATACAAAACACTAGAGTATAATTTCCTGTGTATTAACAATTTATTTGAGGATTTCAGGTGTTTATCTAAAAATATTGGTAAGAAATGTCTAGGCATGTTCCCATATTTTTCAAGAATTTTTTGAAGAATTTTTAAGATGAAGAAAACAGATCAGGGACAGCCGAGACGTCTCCGGGTTGTCCCAGAGACGTCTCTGGCATGAACAGGAAGAATTGGCACGTCTGGAGATATCCCCGGCACCTTGCGAGGCGTCTCGCAGGGTCGGAGTCGACTCCTGACTCAGCGGAGTCGACTCTCTCAGAGACGGCAGAAAGGCCGATTGTGGAATGATTGATTAAAACCCCATTTGATTTTGATGAGCTCAAAGTATTTGAGTATATCTTGTGATTACTAATGAATTCAATTGAGTGTTTCAGTGAAAATCCTGTCCAAGTGTCTCTAGATTTGGTTCATAGTATTTTGGATAAGTTAAGAAGTCTGCTGAACCAAAGTCTGAGACTCGAGTCGACTCCCGAGTATCACGAGTCGACTCCAAGCGTATCAAGTTCACTGGCACGAGCTCGAGTCGACTCCAGACTAGTACGAGTCGACTCCGACTGAGAACAGAAAGAAGAACAGAAAGCCTCATCTCAGAACCTGTCAACGAGTCGACTCCTGAAGTGCGCGAGTCGACTCCAATGTTCAACGAGTCGACTCCAGGGTAGTAAGAGTCGACTCCAAGAGGTACACAAAGAAAAGTTAGAGAGCAGTTTTCGAGTCTGAGATTCGAGTCGACTCCCAGACAGCTCGAGTCGACTCCAAGACAAGCTTCACGTCAAAAGGCAGAAGACCAACTTTCGGAAACTGAGAGCCGAGTCGACTCCAAGGAAGTTCGAGTCGACTCCAAGACTGGATGAGCCAAAAGATAGAGAATCGGGAGTTCGGGCTCTGAGATTCGAGTCGACTCCAAGGACAGTCGAGTCGACTCGAGTGGACAAAATTCAAAATTGGATCCACGGACTTCAGTGGATGAGCCGACTCCAAAATTGCCAGGTCAGCTCCAAAAGTTGGCGAGTCGACTCCGGGTCAAGACGAGTCGACTCCCAGTCGTGACGGCAACTTTAATTCAAATTTGGAACAGTTGCCGAGTCGACTCCGAAAAAGCTTGAGTCGACTCCCGCTACAGCCGAGTCGACTCCTGATCGCGCGAGTCGACTCCAACCCACCAACGGTCATATTGTCAGGCTGCGCAGAGTATGCAGAACGGACAGAAAAAGCAGTGTAACGGCTAGTTTCCGTGGGGGTTGGCTTAAATAGCCACAGAAGACTGTAGCAAGGGAGAGAACAACCATTCCACTCCAAGCATTCAAGCTTTCAACTTTGCAACTTATTCTTCAACGAAAAAGAGGGAAGATCTGCAATAACTGCATCTAACTACATCTTCTCAACATTAAAAGCTTCCTCCTCCTGCATTCAAGTCTCCCACTCTTTCAAGAGGAGACCAGAAGTTCAAGAAGCCATTCCTCATCTCCGATCTAAAAGCGTTTGAGGCTTCTTAACTTCATTTATTGTTCATATTGTTTTTATCTGCTTTTTGAGAAGCTGTTTTTTGTTTTCTTTTACACACTGTATTTACTTGGTTCAATCGGGGGATTGAATCAAGGGGATTAAGGTTGGTTGGTGAGCCAAGTTAAAACCAACGTGTGTAAGGGTTTGATTGTGAGCCCGGGAAAACAATCAGGGTTGGTTCTAGTCGGTGAGCCTGGAAAAACCGACCGAGTTCGTTGTGAGCTCGTAAAACAACACGTTTGGTTGTGAGCTTGCAAAACAACTGGCTGTAATCCAAGGGGGTTATAGTGAATTCCCAAGAGAGACTTGGGGAGTGGACGTAGGAGCAAGGGGTAGCTCCGAACCACTATAAAAACTCTGTGTTTGCATTGGATTGTCTCTTCTCTTCTTCCTCTCACATCACTCACAGCACTTAGCATTAATTAAATAACTTGCAATAGTTTTTAATTAATCATCCATAACGTTTTAATTATCCAAATTAATTTAAAACCCAATTCACCCCCCCTCTTGGGTTGTCTATCTGGGCAACAAGTGGTATCAGAGCCAAAAACTCTTCCACTCAAGAGTTAAAAGATCAAAATGACAACCCCATTTGAATCTTCTCACATTGAGGGTCAGTCCACCCAAAGACCCCCTTTCTTCAATGGATCCGACTACTCATACTGGAAGGCTAGGATGAGAATATTCATCCAAGCCCAAAACTATGAGATGTGGACCATTGTAGTGAATGGCCCATACATCCCATCCACATATGTAGAGGGTGTTAAGGTACCCAAATTAGAAAAGGATTGGGATGAACATGACATGAGGAAGGCACAATTAAACTCTAAAGCTATGAATGTGTTTTATTGTGCCTTAGACCGTAATGAATTCAATAGGGTTTCAACTTGTAATTCTGCAAAAAAATTTGGGACAGACTTGAAGTGACCCATGAGGGCACGAATCAAGTCAAGGAATCCAAAATAAACATCTTGGTTCATAAATATGAACTATTTAAAATGGATTCAAATGAAACAATCACATGCATGTTCACTAGGTTTACTGATATTGTCAATGGCCTAAAAAGCCTTGGCAAGAACTATACTAACAGTGAGCTTGTCAGGAAAATCCTTCGGTGTCTACCAAGGTCGTGGGAAGCTAAAGTGACGGCAATCCAAGAAGCCAAGGACTTGAACAAGCTACCACTTGAGGAGCTTCTTGGATCCCTTATGACGCACGAGCTCACCATGAAACAACACAACGAGGAAGAGTCCTCCCATAAGAAAAAGGTAATAGCTTTAAAATCTACTTCATCTAACAAAGACTTATCTTGCAGTAGCAGTAGTGAAGAAGAAGAAGATGAGGAAGATGGTGGTGAGGCACTTCTTGTGCGCAAATTCAAGAAATTCATCAACCACAAGAAGTCCTATCATCAAAGGAGAGGCCCCTCAAATTCCTACCGCAAGGACAAAGGTAAGGAAAGAGAAAATGAGGGGATTGGGTGCTATGAGTGCAAAAAGCCGGGACACATCAGAGCTGAGTGTCCCTTACTAAAGAAGGGCAGCAAGTACAAGAAGAAGAAGAAAGCCCTTGTCACCACCCTATCGGACTCCGACGCATCATCTTCATCATCGGATGAAGAACAAGAAGAGAAGGCCAATTTCTGCTTCATGGCCAACGAAAACGAGGTAACTTCCGATACGCATTTTGATTTTACATTTGATGAACTTTATGATGCGTTTAGTGAATTAATGATTGAATATAAGAATATAAATGTTAAAAACAGAGAACTAAAAGTAACTAACCAAACTTACATTCATAAGCATGATTCATTAATTAAGGATAAAGATAATCTTACCAAAGAAAATCTAGAACTTAAGACAAGCAACCAACTCTTAATTAAGAAAACTAACAACTTAACGAAAGATAATGAAAAACTAACTAAGGAACTTTCAGAACTTAAAAACCATAAACAAATCTTAAACAAGGATCTCACAAAAGAACTAAATGATTTAAAAGCAGAAAATCAAACATTAACTAAAGAACTTGGAAAATACAAACCTTTAGTTGAAAAGTTTAGGTATAGTTCTGAAAAGTTAAATATGATACTTAATAATCAACGAGCCGTATTTAATAAAGCGGGTTTAGGATATAAACCAAGAAATAAACAAAAACTTCTTAGTAACTTCTTTGTTAAAGCTGGGGAAACTAAAATTAAGAAAATAACTTGCTTTTGTTGTGGTACAGTAGGTCATAAAGCAAATGTGTGTAATTTTAGGAAAAGTAAAACTAAAAGAAAAATTAAAAAGGTATGGGTTCCAAAAGGAACCAACTTGACTAACCATGAAGGACCCAAGAAAACTTGGGTACCTAAGATGACATGATTTGCTTGTGTAGGAGTGTCTTGCAGCCAAAGTCAACAAAAACTGCTGGTATATGGATAGTGGCTGCTCAAGGCACATGACGGGTGATAAAGATCAATTTTTCACCCTTGAAGCTAAGAAGGGAGGTGCTGTGACGTTTGGAGACAACAACCAAGGTCACATCATTGGTATTGGTAAAGTTCAAATCACCCCTTCTACTTTTATAGATAATGTTAGATATGTTGATGGTCTTAAGCATAACTTGTTAAGCATTAGTCAATTATGTGATAAAGGATATGATGTTATGTTTAAACCATCACTATGCATTATAACAAATCCTAATGATAATAGTTTAGTTTTTAAAGGAATTAGACGTGGAAATGTATATGTTGTAGACCTAGAAGATCTTGCAAAACATAACCAATGTCTAGTTGTAAATGAAACTAAAGATAATGATGCTAGTTGGTTATGGCACCGTAAGTTAGGTCATGCAAGCATGGACACAATAACTAAACTAGTTAAAAGAGACTCCGTGATAGGTTTGCCAAAATTAAAATTTGAAAAGAACAAAATATGTGAAGCATGTCAATTTGGCAAACAATCTAGGAACTCTTTTAAATCCATAAAATGTGTCTCTACTTCTAGGCCTCTAGAATTACTACACATGGACCTATTTGGTCCAACTAGAACAACAAGCCTAGGTGGAAATAAATATGGTCTAGTTATAGTAGATGATTACTCTAGGTACACATGGGTCATGTTTCTAGCGCATAAGGATCAAGCATTTTCTATGTTTAAGAAGTTCCATAAGGAAGTAACAAATGCTAGAGAGTCTTCAGTCATAGCCATTAGAAGTGACCATGGTACCGAATTCGATAATCAATTATTTGACGAATTTTGTAGTAAAAAGGGGATAACCCATAATTTTTCTGCACCTAGGACACCACAACAAAATGGAGTTATGGAAAGGAAGAATAGAACACTAGAGGAAATGGCTAGGACTATGTTATGTGAAAGTAACCTCCCTAAGTACTTTTGGGGAGAAGCCATTAATACCTCTTGTCACATATTAAATAGAGTTTTATTAAGACCCATTGTAAAGAAAACACCTTATGAACTTTGGAAAAACAGAAAACCAAAAGTTAATTACTTTCATGCCTTTGGATGTAGGTGTTTTGTACATAATAATGGGAAAGATAATCTAGGGAAATTTGATCCTAAATCTGATGAAGGAATATTCTTAGGTTATTCTACAACTAGTAAAGCCTATAGAGTCTTTAATAAAAGAACCCTAGTTATAGAAGAATCTATACATGTTGTTTTTGATGACTCTAGTGACATCTCATCTAGTAAGAAGGTTAATTTTGATGATGATGTTGAAATACTTGAAGAAAAGATAGATGAGATGGGATTGCAAGATGATAATCAAAAATTGATTGAAGAAGCATCATCAAGCCAAGAGCCTATTGTGGATCATGGGCTAACAAAAGCTTGGAGGTATGCTCACGGGCATCCTAAGGAACTCATTCTAGATGATCCATCTCAACCGGTTAGGACTAGAGCTTCACTTAGAAATTTGAATAACCATCTAGCTTTTGTTTCACACTTTGAGCCCAAACATATAGAAGAAGCCGAAAATGATGTAAATTGGATAAATGCAATGCAAGAAGAACTAAACCAATTTACTAGAAACAAAGTGTGGGATCTAGTAGAGAGGCCTTCTGAATATCCAATTATAGGTACAAAATGGATATATAAAAATAAGCTAGATGAAATTGGAATTGTTATAAGAAATAAGGCTAGACTAGTGGCAAAGGGTTATAATCAAGAAGAAGGCATAGATTTTGATGAAACCTTTGCTCCCGTAGCTAGACTTGAGGCTATTAGACTATTATTAGCATATGCATGCTCTAAGGATTTCAAACTATTTCAAATGGATGTAAAAAGTGCATTTTTAAATGGGTATATTAATGAGGAAGTGTATGTAGAACAACCTCCTGGTTTTGAAAATCATCAATACCCTAATCATGTGTATAAACTGAACAAAGCACTTTATGGATTAAAACAAGCACCTAGAGCATGGTATGAGAGACTTAGTAAATTCCTATTAGAACATGAATTCTCTAGGGAAAATGTAGACACAACATTATTTCTGAAAAAGCAAAACAAAGATATGTTATTAGTACAGATTTATGTTGATGATATCATTTTCGGTGCTACTAACAATCGCCTCTGCGAAGAGTTTGCTGATTTGATGCAGAGTGAGTTTGAGATGAGCATGATGGGAGAGCTGAACTACTTCCTAGGGCTTCAAATCAAACAATCTGAAGGAGGAATCTTCATCAATCAAGCAAAATATATCAAGGAGATGCTCAAGAAGTTTGATATGGAGGGAAACAAGTCAATCAGCACCCCCATGAGCTCATCATGCAAATTAGATCAAGATGAATCAGGTAAATCTGTAGATCAAAAACTTTATAGAGGTATGATAGGATCTTTACTGTATCTTACTGCAAGTAGACCTGATATTATGTTTAGTGTGTGCATGTGTGCTAGATATCAGGCTAATCCTAAAGAATCACACCTAGCTGCAGTTAAGAGAATTTTTAAATACTTAATAGGAACTAAGAACATAGGGCTATGGTACTCTAAAGAATCTAGCCTAAACTTAATAGGATACACAGATTCAGACTTCGCTGGATGTAAGCTGGATAGAAAAAGTACCAGCGGGTCTTGTCAATTTTTAGGAGAAAACCTTATCTCATGGTTTAGCAAGAAACAAAACTCGGTTGCATTATCCACTGCTGAAGCTGAATATGTGGCAGCCGGGAGTTGTTGTGCTCAAATCTTGTGGATTAAACAACAATTAGAAGATTATGGCATTAAACAAGATAAAATTCCCATTAATTGTGATAATACAAGTGCCATAAATCTAACTAAAAATCCAATTCAACATTCAAGAACTAAACACATTGAGATAAGACATTACTTCATAAGAGATCATGTATTGAATGGTGATGTGACACTCCAATTTGTTTGTACTGATAATCAATTAGCAGATATTTTTACAAAATCCCTAAGTGAAGAGAGGTTTAGTGTGCTTAGGAGGGGATTAGGAGTGATTGATCCATCCTAGTGGTGGTTTTCACTAGAATAATTGATTTTGATGATTACAATGTGGTTAAAATAGAGTTTCTTTTCAATGATCATCAAATCAGATCATAATTAGGTGATTTTCCCTCATTTGGCACGATTATAGCATGAGTTTTAGGTGCGTGCCAAAGTTAGAGACGACTCGAGTAAGTTTCAGAGCCGGCTCCTAAGGGGGAGTCGACTCGCGCATTTGCGGGAGTCGACTCGCAAAGATGGCAGCTGAGGGGGAGTCGACTCGCACATTGTCGGGAGTCAACTCGAAGTCTACAGGCGCATAAGGAGAGTCGACTCGCGCATATTCTGGAGTCGACTCGAGGTCGAGTCGACTCGCGAATCAGGGGAGTCGACTCGCAGTCGGGATCCGACTTTTTAACCCTAGGTTTGTCGTTTCGCAAACACTTTTCTTTCAAGCCGCCACTGTTCAAAAAGCCCTAGAGCCGACTCCTAGGTCGTCCCTGATCGTCTCCAACCTCTGTTCGGTCGATTTTTCACCGGCTCTTAGGGTTTTCGTCCGTTCCTAGGTCGTCTGCGGTCCGTCCCGAGTCTCCTCCGTCGACCTTTCTCCGTCCTTTAGGTGTTTCTTCCCGTTTAGGTCAAGATGCCTCGTAAGACCGTGGTTAGGAAGAGGTCCCGTCCCGAGGCCGGTCCCGAGCGGCGCTCCAAGGCGCGGCACGATCCCGCGAGGCAACCACCTCCGGCTCGTTCCCCGCCTAGGGCGGTTCCCGCAAGGCCGTTGGCCGGGAAGGCCGTCACCACCGGGAGGTATGTCGACTTTGACTATCTCTCCCGGAAAGGGTTCACCATAGGTGATAGGCTTAGAGCCCAGGGCCTAGAGTACTTCCTCACTTTGGACCTTCCCACTTACCCTGGCCTTGTTCAAGAGTTTTATAGTACCGTCCATCGGGGAGATGGAGGTATCGAGGGCACAGTAGTAGGTGTCCCTGTGCGTGTCACGGAGGATCTCATTGCCCACATCCTCCACCTTCTATTAGTAGGGGTGGCTCCCGCACACCCTGAGGATAGAGTTGAGGCCCTTACGGTCGTCTTAGGGCATCCACCTCAGTCCCCCCTAGACGAGGTATTTGCTAGCTCACTTCCTATTGAAGTGAGAATCCTTTTGAGTATTCTGTCCAGGTCCATCTTCCCTAAGACAAGAAGATTTGATTTTGTAAATGAGAGGGACCTAGCTATTATGTCTTACATTCTTCAGGACACCCTGGTCAACTTTCCCAAACTCATCTATAGGTATATGTGTGAGCCCCTAGATAGACCTAGGCTCACCCTCCCATACGGCATGATTTTTACTCTTCTCTTTAGGGAGTACGAGATTCCCATTCTTGAGAGGGAACCCTCTCGTGCATTGCGATGGACAGATCGCTTGTGTACGGGGACCATGCACAGGATGGGGTTTCGGAAGAGAGAAGGGATCTGGGTTAGGAAGTCTACCCTCACCGCTCAGACCACCAGACCTTCACCCAGTCCTGAGCCCGATTCAGACTACCCAGACCTTCCAGACCATCCAGATCTTCCATCCACTCCTCATGCTCCTACCACCTCCGCCGGACCTTCCTCCTCG
Organism: Phoenix dactylifera; assembly: GCF_009389715.1. Lineage (NCBI taxonomy): Eukaryota > Viridiplantae > Streptophyta > Magnoliopsida > Arecales > Arecaceae > Phoenix > Phoenix dactylifera. The sequence goes on along the minus strand of NW_024068858.1, from coordinate 53,809 downwards.
GCACCACCCTCTATGGCGGTCCGGATTGATCCTGAGCAGCTCCGGGAGCTGCGACAGGAGATAGTCAGAGAGATGAGGGATGAGCTGCTTCGGGAGCTCCGAGGTGCGGTGCCTGCTCCCACTCCTGCACCCGTATCTTCTCAGTTGGTCCCTTCCTTGACAGCCGTGACTGATATGACGGCTCATGTATGGGAAGAGATCTACAATGTCCGGAGTTTGGTCCAGGCCCAGTTCCACAGCATGAGTGAGGTCACGAGCTCCACTCGACAGATGCGAGAGGAGATAGGTCGTGACATGCACACCACCACCGAGGGGGCCGAGCGCTTGTCGAATGTACTCATCGACAAGCTGGACGCACTTCAGACATCGGTGACTGGGCTTCAGGCGTTGGTGACAGAGCTCTCCACTACACATAGCAGAGCCACCACGTCTATCATCACACAGCTTGGCCATGTCACAGATGCAGTCACCCTCCTCATGGAGCAGAGCCGATTGAGAGAAGGAGCACCATCCTCGAGAGGAGGAGCCACATCCTCGAGAGGAGGAGCCACATCCTCCAGAGGAGGAGATGCATCCTCGAGAGGGGGAGCTTCATCCTCGAGGAGGACATAGATGTGTTTGAGTTCTGTTTTGTATTGTTTTACTTTACTTATTGTATGCTCAAATCTACTTCAATTCATATCAATACAATGAGTAGACATCTTATCTTCAATTATGTGCCATTTGATGATTGGTTGTGCCATTGATTGTGGTTGATTACCTCCTTTTTGGTATGATGACAAAAAGGGGGAGAAATATGTATAAAATGTGTAAAAGGGGAGAAATATGAAAAAAATATGTAAAAGAAATCAATGGAAATAAATAAAAAGATAAACTCTTAAAAACACACAAATTTGTTCTAAGTGGATTCGGTACCTCGAGGCTCATTATCTCTCTTTTGGGGCTCCTAATGGAGTAATCTCCAGAATCTATTCAAGGGATATTCGGAGATTAGCTGAATCCTACTCAAGAACAAATTGACAGATTTTCCCTCTAAAAACAAAAAATTCAGTTCAAAAACTTCAAAGCATTAAAATGAAATTCAGAGAATCAAAACATAGTTGAATGGATATGTTGAGGGGGAGAATCTGAATCTTAATCAAGCTAAATCATTAATGACATATAAGCCAAACAATTGATTGCATAATATGAAGGCTTATATAATTCCAAATGAAAGGGGGAGCTTTAACTCCGAAATTTGTTGTTTCACTCCTTTCAAACTTGGATAAATTAAATTATCAGACATTTGAATTCATTTATGGATTTTATTTCATTATTTATTGAGCAAGTCATTTTACATATACTCAAAGTTTTGTCATCATCAAAAAGGGGGAGATTGTGGAGTGATTGATTAAAACCCCATTTGATTTTGATGAGCTCAAAGCATTTGAGTATATCTTGTGATTACTAATGAATTCAATTGAGTGTTTCAGTGAAAATCCTGTCCAAGTGTCTCTAGATTTGGTTCATAGTATTTGGATAAGTTAAGAAGTCTGCTGAACCAAAATCTGAGACTCGAGTCGACTCCCGAGTATCACGAGTCGACTCCAAGCGTATCAAGTTCACTGGCACGAGCTCGAGTCGACTCCAGACTAGTACGAGTCGACTCCGACTGAGAACAGAAAGAAGAACAGAAAGCCTCATCTCAGAACCTGTCAACGAGTCGACTCCTAAAGTGCGCGAGTCGACTCCAATGTTCAACGAGTCGACTCCAGGGTAGTAAGAGTCGACTCCAAGAGGTACACAAAGAAAAGTCAGAGAGCAGTTTTCGAGTCTGAGATTCGAGTCGACTCCCAGACAGCTCGAGTCGACTCCAAGACAAGCTTCACGTCAAAAGGCAGAAGACCAACTTTCGGAAACTGAGAGCCGAGTCGACTCCAAGGAAGTTCGAGTCGACTCCAAGACTGGATGAGCCAAAAGACAGAGAATCGGGAGTTCGGGCTCTGAGATTCGAGTCGACTCCAAGGACAGTCGAGTCGACTCGAGTGGACAAAATTCAAAATTGAATCCACGGACTTCAGTGGATGAGCCGACTCCAAAATTGCCAAGTTAGCTCCAGAAGTTGGCGAGTCGACTCCGGGTCAAGACGAGTCGACTCCCAGTCGTGACGGCAACTTTAATTCAAATTTGGAACAGTTGCCGAGTCGACTCCGGAAAAGCTTGAGTCGACTCCCGCTACAGCCGAGTCGACTCCTGATCGCGCGAGTCGACTCCAACCCACCAACGGTCATATTGTCAGGTTGCGCAGAGTGTGCAGAACGGACAGAAAAAGCAGTGTAACGGCTAGTTTCCGTGGGGGTTGGCTTAAATAGCCACAGAAGACTGTAGCAAGGGAGAGAACAACCATTCCACTCCAAGCATTCAAGCTTTCAACTTTGCAACTTGTTCTTCAACGAAAAAGAGGAAAGATCTGCAATAACTGCATCTAACTACATCTTCTCAACATTAAAAGCTTCCTCCTCCTGCATTCAAGTCTTCCACTCTTTCAAGAGGAGACCAGAAGTTCAAGAAGCCATTCCTCATCTCCGATCTAAAAGCGTTTGAGGCTTCTTAACTTCATTTATTGTTCATATTGTTTTTATCTGCTTTTTGAGAAGCTGTTTTCTGTTTTCTTTTACACACTGTATTTACTTGGTTCAATCGGGGGATTGAATCAAGGGGATTAAGGTTGGTTGGTGAGCCAAGTTAAAACCAACGTGTGTAAGGGTTTGATTGTGAGCCCGGGAAAACAATCAGGGTTGGTTCTAGTCGGTGAGCCTGGGAAAACCGACCGAGTTCGTTGTGAGCTCGTAAAACAACAAGTTTGGTTGTGAGCTTGCAAAACAACCGGCTGTAATCCAAGGGGGTTATAGTGAATTCCCAAGAGAGACTTGGGGAGTGGACGTAGGAGCAAGGGGTAGCTCCGAACCACTATAAAACTCTGTGTTTGCATTGGATTGTCTCTTCTCTTCTTCCTCTCACATCACTCACAGCACTTAGCATTAATTAAATAACTTGCAATAGTTTTTAATTAATCATCCATAACGTTTTAATTATCCAAATTAATTTAAAACCCAATTCACCCCCCCTCTTGGGTTGTCTATCTGGGCAACACCGATTTCAAGGGATGCGCGCGAGTCGTCTCCGAAGGACGCGGAGTCGTCCCCACGAGTAAAAAGCGAACCTCCCGAGTCGTCCCCAGAGAGCGCGGAGTCAACTCTCTCAGGGGATTCCAGAGGACGTGTTTTTCATTGATAAAACGGCGGAGTCGTCTCCGACATCGCGGAGTCGTCCCCATGCATAAAGCACAAACATTCAGAGACGTCCCCGTAAAAGTGCCGAGCCGACTCTCTCAGAATAACAGAAGAACAAGCATTCAAGCGGTTCTTCTTCAGAGACGTCCCCGTAAAAGCGCCGAGTCGACTCCAAACAATGTCAAAAGAAATTTTATACAGCCGAGACGTCTCGCGTTGAAGCGGAGACGTCTCCGGAGCGCCTGGAACGCTACTGACACACTTTTGCAGGTAAATTTGAATTTCAAACGGTCATATTTTTGTGTCTAACGGATCTATTGCTTTTTGGGCTATAAAAAGGAGCTTTTAAGTGCCTTCCAACAACTTCTCACCAATGAAACACAAGATCATTCAAGAGAGAAGAAAGAGAAAGAGGTTCAAGGGAGTTAGTGCTTTCAAGAGAAGAAATCAAGTGCTTTCAAGTTTTTCCATCTGATTTCGTGCTCAACTACTCACTCCCACTCGGCATTCAAAGCTCACATTCAAGCCAATGCGATCCACATCGGAAGAGCCACCATTACCCACGCTTCCAACGGCAAAAGCGTTCTTTCGGGTTTTTATATTTCTCATTGTTATATTTGCTTCTTTAAGAGCTTTTAAATCTCTGTAAAACATTTCATTATTGTGCTTGTTCCAGTCAAGGGACTTGGAACAAGGGAAAGGCGTTCCCAAGCCTAGGTGAAATTGGGGGATTGTAGGGTTCGTTGTTAGCCCGGTGTAAAACAACGAGTTGGGTAGTTGTTGCCCAAGGTGACAACCCAAGAGGGGGGGTGAATTGGGTCTTTTAAAAACTTTTAAACTACTTCTAATCTTTTAGAGTTAATTAAGCTAAGTTGTATGGATGCTTAGTGAAATTTAAACTTAGCAAGAGTATGATTCTAATCTAATCAACTATTAGGCAGCGGATTCAATAAAAGATTAGTCTAAGTTTGCCCAAGTATGCAATTCAATTAAATGAGACTTAATTAAGTAAATTGAATATGCTTGCAACTAAAGGATGCACGAAGAAGAGTTAAGCAAGCTTAGTATCTAAGTAAGTAAGTGAGTGAGAAAGTCAGACAACAAAGAGCATCACAAACACAACAAAAATATAGTGGTTCGGTGCATCCCAGCACCTACATCCACTCCCTAAGACCTCTTGAAAATTTCACTATAATCCCTCAGATTACAGCTGGTTGTTTTACAAGCTCACAACCCAACTTGTTGTTTTGCGAGATCACAACGAACTCGGTCGGTTTTCACAGGCTCACCGACTAGAACCTACCGATTGTTTTCACGGGCTCACAATCCAACCCAGTTGGTTTTCCCCAAAGGCTCACCAACCACAACCTTACAACGTTGGTTTTTCCTTTGGCTCACCAACAAACCTTAACACCGTTGGTTTTCCTTTGGCTCACCAACAAACCTTAACCTCTTGATTCAATCCCTTGATTGAATCAAGTTACAAGATATTAGACTAAGAATTTAAAGCAAGTACAAGCTTCTTAACTAAGCAAATATATCAAATATAAACAAATGGAGTAAAGAGAAGCTCTCAAACGAATTTTGAAGATGAAGGAACTCGGCTTCTTCTTTACTTGACCCTCTTCTGATTTGGCACAAGGTAGAGGATGATTGAGGCAGCACACGGATGGAGAGGAAGCTTTGGGATTCACTAGAATGCTCTTCTTCTCTCTATTTCGCTTTGGATGGCCCTTTTGTGCTTATGGGAGATTTTTCTTGTAATCTCTTTGAAATCTCTTCCCTAAATATTTTCTCCCACTTTCATACCTTCTTCCCTAGCTCTCCTCTTGATTTTATAGCTTTAGATGGCGTGGAAACAAAAATCTAGCCGTTAGAGACAAAAATAGAGCCGTTGGAGTCAAGAAAAAAGTAGCCGTTATGCCTCCCAGCGTGCTAGAGTCGACTCGGCTGAAGCAGGAGTCGACTCGGCTGAAGCAGGAGTCGACTCGGCTGAAATAGGAGTCGACTCGTGAATAGTAGTCTGCCGGCACTGTAGCTGGGAGTCGACTCCGCACTGTAGCACTGAAGTTGGAGTCGACTCGAGATCACTGTAGCGCTGAAAATCAACTCTCTGTCTTTTTGTTTGTTCTCAGTCGGAGTCGACTCGTAGAGTATCGGAGTCGACTCGAGCACTGTTTCTTGAAACTCTAGAGTGCCAGAGTCGACTCTAAACTTTCCGGAGTCGACTCGAGAACTATTCTTTTGAATTTCTCTTTAAATTTGCTCCTCCAACTTGAATTCTTTAAACTTGAAGCTTGGGCCAATAAATTGTAGCTTTCTTCCAACTTTTCTTGAGAGCTTTGGAGGCCTTCTTGTATTCTTCCAATCTTGCTATGTTCCTTGCAAAATAAATTCTTTCTCCTTGCAACACAAATATTAGTATTTATACTTCAAGGTTTTGTGATCATCAAAATCAATCTTTAAATCAATCTTTGGGTCATCAGTCTCCCCCTTTTTGATGATGACAAAACTTGGAGTATATGCAATATAAAATATATTGTGTTCTAGAAGTAATGCATAGCTAAGTTGTTTGAAGTAGAAAATATATATCTTTAAAATATACTTCATGATAATGCTTTTAGATTTAATCTTAACATAATCACCACATAAAGCATTATGAGCATATACTTAGATATTTCTCCCCCTTTTTGACAACATCAAAAAGGTTGCAAGATAATGAAACATTAAGCACAAAGATAAGAATACTCAAATATTTCTTCTTTTTTTTTGTGCTCTGATTTGCATGTCAAATTATTGCAAGAATATGAATCATATAACTCAAGGCAATAATGTTAGAAAAAGATTAATGAGCATAGATCAGAGCCAATTATAATGAGAACACATCGAATGTGGTTCCAAAGATAGTTTTCAAATCAAGTGTAGGTGGAATCTTTCTTAAGTTAATTCAAGAAGTACCACAAATGATATTCAAGGAAAGCACGAATGGAAATCTAACATCTCTTCAATAATAAGTATGAAAGCTTGTTCATTTAAGATCTTTTGCCCAATATATTAAGTATTTTAGCAACATGAGAGCAATTTAACTAATTTTCAGAGTATAAGAGCAATATATTAAGTATGATTGCAAAGTTCTTTTATGATGTAAAAATATTGTGGCATAAATACTAAAACATGAATTCATGCAATTTATGATATATCTTAGAGCATACATAAAATTCAAAGCTTTGAAGGTTCTATTAAAGCTCTTTTAAAGACTTTATTCCTTTAAAAAGAAGCACATTTTGGTACACATAATAATGGATTGGCACGAAATTGAAGTTCTAAAGAACAAGCCAATAAGAACTCATTAGTGAATTCCAAAAATAGGTTTTCTAAGAGATACTCAAGAAAATCATTATTCTTCCCCTTTTTCATTAAATTAGAGGCTCTTAAGATCAACTATTTGAATTGCAATTTGGTTCATGATTGATGCATAAGATATACTAACCAAATAACAAGCCTCAAGGTGTATTATAAAGATTTTTATATTTAAATTTCAGATAACACATATTGGAGAGTATTAGGATCACTTTTCATTTAGTATTCATTTTCTCTCCTTTAGTTATAGATTTATGCGATTAAGTTCCATCAGATCTCTCCTTCTGAAATTTTCTTTCTCCCCCTCAATTGATCATTCCATTTAAGAGTTTAGAATTTTGAAGATAATGTTCAATAAAATTGTCAATCTCAAAAATATATTTTTTATAAGTTTCAGCTTATTTTCATAAGACTCAAGGTTTGAGATAAGACAACCTTTATAGAACTCATCTCAAGGTATAAACTTATTATATAATTAAAGCAAGTCTTGCAATATAAGGAGGTTCATCAAAATCAATCCATAAAATTTAAGGTATGCATTAAAGTAACTATAGGATAAGATACTGAATATCTAAAGCTCCCCCTCAAAAGATGCATTCTTCTTTAATCATTCTTTTCTTTTGTTGAATTTCAGATTTTAATGATAAACGTGAATAAAACTGAAACTTTATGATATCAAGAATGTAGAGTGATCTAGAATTATTCAAAATTTATAGCAATAACTCTTTTTAATCTTTCAAGAACAAGTTATGCTTCCTCTTAATCTTTGAGAAAATGTACTGAAATATTAATCAGAAAATGATTCATTTGAAGCTCAAATTCTTTTAAAAGCATTTACATTTTCTTTCTTTTAAGAATCATTTGAGTGAGCTGAAATGTTTCTAGACTTAAGATCATTCACTCTCTTAATAATATATATATATATATATTGATGGAAGTCTTTAATAATGTAGGAGAGAAAAACATATAGATGATCATTGAAGTATATATATTTATAGAACTCAATTTCTTAATTATGGTTTTTCAGCAATGTATACATGAAGCACAATAAATCTTTTTAATATCAAAATAAAATCATATATTTAAAAATATTTGTTTGCAATTAAGATCATTGAAAGACACATCATTTAGACCAATATTAGTACACTTTAAGGATAAGAAAAGATATGTTTCGGATGCGTATCGAGACAATCAACCAAGGCGTCAAAATTAATTCTATTTTTCTTATATTAAAATTTTCATTTAGAAATTATATTGAGTTATTCTCCTGAATGACGTGATCATTGAAGCATATAACTAAGGTTACAAAGATGTAACGATATAAGCATTTTTAAGTTAAGTTTAAGCTTTTATACAAAATTAGATTCTGAATTTTCATAAGAATTTTCAAGAAGGCTTTCACAATTATAATTTTAGATATGTATCTTCTACATTGTAGCTCATCTTAAATTACTAAGATTGAAAACACATATTTCAATAACATTCGAGCACTTTCAGAATATTTGTATTTAATACTGAGTTTCGATACAAAATAAAGGATATTTTAACAAGTATTAGGACATTATGTATCAAAGTTAGGCAAGTAGAAAGATAGATCAAGATCAATTCATTTTGCCTAAATAGAAATATCCTTCTCTTCTTCTTTTTGTAAATCTATTTAACTTTCAAAGTTAATCGTGAATGATAAAACTGAAATTTCTTTTTAATATTACTTAAAAAAAAACTTTATGTAGTATTTTAAACATTCAAGCATTGGAACACAAGTTAGTTTGAGGCAAGGGTGAGGCAAAGACTTGTGAGCAAAGTTAAGACATATTCCAAGTTAAGACCTATTTCAATCAACTTATCCAAGCATGGGGCATTACAAAATATTGAGAACTCATAATTCAAAACATCATGCCACATGCAAAATATATTATGTGTTAAGTCATGCATAAAAATACTAAGAACAAGCATGTTAAGGATCAAAATCAATTCTTTTTAAATAAACTCCCCCTATTTAAATATAATCTTGCATTGATTTCATCCTTAAAGTGTGTTTTCAAGTGATAAAAAAAATTTGACTTGATTCTTCTTATATACTTTCATTTACTTTGTCTTTCATTTTTACTTTCTTATGCTCTATACTCTATTTGCTCCCTATCCGGTGGAGTTGGAAGGGGCACGAGGTACTACCACTAGCCTCCCTCTTGTGCCGTCCCTAATATACCCTACACCGAATAGTTGGGTCAAATAGTGCCGGGTACTACCACTAGCCTCCCCATTGGCACCATCCCTATAATGAGCAATATAAAAATGTTAAAATGTTTACTTCAAACTCTCCCTGTTTAAGTGTAATTAATTGCGGATTTTATCCCTTTCACGAGTCTCATAAATGTCCCAAATATATTATGCTTGTTTTGTTTTTCCTTAAGATTGAAGTATTTGCCTTTACTTAGATTTTACTTCTCTTGAATAATATCTATTTTCTTTTCTTTATCTCTCTCTCTTTTTGTTATTCTCAAGTAATTTACATGAAAGAGCAGAATAAAGAAATAATCTTATGTATCATATAGATGTATATCATGCAAACAACATTTTCATTGTGCTCAAGGATTCATAACTTCTCACAAGTTATTTTACATCAAAATTTTAAACATATACTTGTGTATTTCATGGTTATGATATAGGCAAAGAAATAATTTAGTTTGGGCAAACCATAAAACAATTTCTAAAGTATAAGTCAGTCAATACATATATAGACATGATATCAAAAATTAATAATTAAAGAATTTAATCATGCCATAATAAGATTTAAGTTATTGACTTTGCTCAATTAATTTATGAGAGAGGTATCTAAAATTACCTATTCATTCTATATTCTTCAAGCCAAATACCTATTAGATTTCTTATGTACGAACTTTTGGCTGAAGAAGGTCCTCTCTCTTATTTGCATGTGAATGTTTATTGTATCTTACATGGAGATATCCTTCAAGTTGAAATCTCTCATTTTCTTGCTCAAGGATCCTGCATTATTAACAAACTCCTTTTCTTTCTTGAAAGAAAGTCATTAGTTTCTTCAAGATACAAAACATTCATCCAATATATTTTTTAACTAGATGACTCAATATAAGATATGACAATAGTTGCATGTTGAGTCACTTTACTCAAGAGATTGCCTAAATATAAGCAAGCACATATCACTTGAACTAAAGAGATAGTTTCATTAATCAAGATGGTTCAAGGACAAGCATGTGAGGCAATAGAAAGATTCATCAAGATCAAATTAATTTCTTATTTCCAAAATCAATTTAGTTTAGATTCTATTTGCTTAAGATAATTATCAATAAGACATGTTATCTAAGTTTTAATCAACTTATCTTAAACGGTTGTTTCTATCAAAATTCAGATTATGATTTATTTGTTATCAATAAAATATGATTCATTAAAGTTAGATTGAAATCTTGCACGAGGGCACATAATGAGCATACAATCTGGTCTACTAGCTGTATGATAAAATGATTATTCTATCATACTTCAATACAGCTTTAAAAACAATAGATCTACTTTGCTCATTCTTTTCAAATTCTACAAGATGGGGTCATAGACATACCTTCTTCATGCCAATCTTCTATAAGAGTTTTTTTGTGGACTAACTTTGGTCAATGAAGATCCCCTTTCTTGTTTGGCTTAATTTGGAGTTCGAGAAAGAAAATGTTAATTTATTCATTATACATATTTCAAACTCACTTTGCATGAGCTTAATAAAATCTCCATATAAATTTTCATCAGTAGAACAAAAATGATACCATCAATGTGTGCTTTGAGCAAGCAAGATATCACAGATTCATCTTTTTAATGTATAGATTTATCATTATTACTTTTTATCAAAAAGTTACTCAAGCTTTTATATATCATGCTTTTGATGCTTGTTCCAAATCACATATTACTTTATCATATATGTAATGAGTGTTTTTAAATAAGGTGGTTATTTTACATAGATCTTTTATAATGAAATAACCACATAGGAGTGCATTCTACACATTCATTTGACAGAATTAAAGTTCATAAAGCAAGCAAATGATAATGGTGATCTTTACTTCTAATCATGCAAGAATCTTATCAAGATCTATTTCATCTTTTCTTGATTTAGTCTTTTAGTAGTCATCAATTTTTCTTCATTAAGTGCATTTCTGAAAAATCCAATTTGGTTCTAATTATTAACAAGTTTTTTCAGATTGTTATATGTAAAAGATTAACCATATACATATATAATTTGATTTTAGTATCTTGATAATAAATCATTAGTCTCATAAAGAATAAAATGAATTGATACTTCTACAACTAGAATCTTTTTATGAATGTCCTATATGCATTGCTTGATGAATGATATCCAAGGATAGAGATATCTTTATCAGATTTGGCATTATTTTCATAAGAACATATCAAGCATAACGTGTATGACTGAAGAATATGAAAGATATGCAATGGTTCATTTTCCATTTTTCAGAAGATCAAAAGGAGTTTTCATCAAAAATAGATCTAATAGAAATCATATGTATGACAAGCAGTGATGATAGCTTTTAAAAAACATTTAAGTAGATGACTATCATACACAATTGTCTTTTTCATTTCTTCAAGAATTCTATTAACCCTATTTTACTTAAGGTGTCCTTGGTGCTGAAATAATTAATTTCTGTATAAACTTTATCAGGATTTTGGTTTTCAACACTGTGCCATGATACTCTTTATCTTCACAGTTTGGAAACCTTTATCATTTGAAACACTTTTATAAGATTTAGCAAATACAGAAAATATTTCAATTTCATTTGCCAAGAACAAATCCAATGTAGGCTTTTGAAAACTTAGTGATGGAAACAACATCTTTAGATTTAGAAATTGATTTTTGTTTGTTTCCTTAGTTATCATGCATAGCAAACTTTGACCTTTCAGAAGATAATCTAAGTAAGCCAATGGCAAGGTCTTTTGAGATTACGTACATACTAGCATGAGTTGATTTTATATGCCAAAGATGGTTTCTTTAATCTTGGTATTCATAGTGCATATATTCAAAAGCAAACCAAGTACACATTATCATATCTATGATCAATAAACAATAATGCCATGGATAAAAACTCTCAATCAAGCATATAGAGAATTCATAGAGTTATTCTTAATAAATTGATTAATCATTTAGCAACTTATCCAATAGTGAGTAAAGTATACTATAAAATGAAGTGATTTGATTATATTTCCAAAAGTATTTTCTATATCACAAAATTGATCAATACTTGCAATTCATATTTTAATCAAATACTAAAGCAAAAATAATGATGAGATGCAAGGATTACTGATTTCATTATTATTATTATTATTTTTTTATTTAAAATTACTTTTCATAAGTATGTTTTAAGTTTCATTTTTGACGTGTGTCTAGAACACCCATTTGTATGAATCTATTTGTTCCATGGGTATCTTGGCACATCTATGTCTACATCCTCATATTTTTATTTTGGGTACCCAGGCTTGCTTGAGTCCTTGAGAGTTGGACATATGGTTCCTTTTGGAACCCAGATTTGTTTAATTGTAATAACTTTACCACTTGATTTAATTATGTTAGAACGATAGGTAAAGTTGTTATGCCCATTCTTTTCATGTTTGAAATAAGTTATCTTATTTAATGGTTTGCTTGGTGAATTGATAACCTTTTTCTCTAGAGATTTATTATTAAGTAAAGGAGTCAAGCCAAATTTTGATTTATCATAAGCAATATATTGGCTTTCAAACATTATTTTTAATCTTTCTGAACTTACAGTGAATTTGTTAATAAAAGATTTTAATTAGTTAATTTCTTCACTTAAGTTTTGATTTTCTTTAATTAAATTCTGATTTTTCTGAATCAATTGTTCTGAATTTAATCTTAAGCTTTTATTTTCAGAATTTAGTTTATCTTGTATTTTATCACTAGAATTTCTTTCTTTTGAGATTTCGAGATTTAGCTTTTTAAGATTTTTATTTTTGATAGCTAATTTTCTACATTCACCATACAAATCATGAAAAGCATTTAATAGTTCATCATAAGAATATTCTTCATGAAATTCATTTGGTGTAAAATTAGATTCAGATTCTACTTTTCTTCTAATGCCATAAAACATAAGTTAGCTACCTCTTGTAGTTCATTGTTGCTTCTAGCTTTCAATTTTTTGCTTGACTCTTCCTTGGTCAAGGCTTTCTTGCTTTTTATCTCTTTCTTCCTTTCTTCTTGCTTCCTCTTCTTCTTTGTCTTTAGGAAGCTTTTGAATTTTTTTGTTGTTCTTTCTTCCTCGAGTCGACTCGGGTTTACTTGGAGTCGACTCGACTGACTTGCGAGTCGACTCGAGATCTTCGGGAGACGTCTCGTTCTCAGAGGCCTAAAAGATGATTCTCTGTCTTTTGAACTGTTCTGCCTCGGAGTCGACTCGGGCCTTGTTGGAGTCGACTCGGCTAACTTGGGAGTCGACTCTAAAATACTTGGAGTTGACTCGTTCACAGGATCTCCAAGACTAAGTCTCTGTTTTTCTCTAGGAGTCGACTCGGACAACCTGGGAGTCGACTCGGCTGAGGTGGGAGATTCAACACCTTTCTCTGCAGTCTCATTGTTAGTATGTAATTGAAGCACATGTGAGCTAATCTGAGATTTATCATAAATATTTTCTAAAGTATCCCAGATCTCCTTAGCAGATAAGCATGCAGAAATTTCATTAAACTTCGTTTCATGAATAGCACAATATAATATGTTCATAGCATTAGCATTCAATTGTGCTAAGTCCTTTTCATTAATAGTTTGAGAGTGTGTGTGAAGGTCATTTATTATGATTTTTCATAAATAATAGTTTTGTGATTGAATAAAAATGTGCATGCGTGCTTTCCAATATGTGTAGTTTATGCCATTAAATAGTGGAGGTCTATCAATTAACTGTCCCTCTCCTAGAAAACTATCTATTTGAGTTGTCATGATCTTTGGCTCTTGTCGGTTAAGACTATAATTAATAAAAGAGCACCTGCTCTGATACCACTTGTTGCCCAAGGTGACAACCCAAGAGGGGGGGTGAATTGGGTCTTTTAAAAACTTTTAAACTACTTCTAATCTTTTAGAGTTAATTAAGCTAAGTTGTATGGATGCTTAGTGAAATTTAAACTTAGCAAGAGTATGATTCTAATCTAATCAACTATTAAGCAGCGGATTCAATAAAAGATTAGTCTAAGTTTGCCCAAGTATGCAATTCAATTGAATGAGACTTGATTAAGTAAATTGAATATGCTTGCAACTAAAGGATGCACGAAGAAGAGTTAAGCAAGCTTAGTATCTAAGTAAGTAAGTGAGTGAGGAAGTCAGACAACAAAGAGCATCACAAACACAACAAAAATATAGTGGTTCGGTGCATCCCAGCACCTACATCCACTCCCCAAGACCTCTTGGGAATTTCACTATAATCCCTCAGATTACAGCCGGTTGTTTTACAAGCTCACAACCCAACTTGTTGTTTTGCGAGATCACAACGAACTCGGTCGGTTTTCACAGGCTCACCGACTAGAACCTACCGATTGTTTTCACGGGCTCACAATCCAACCCAGTTGGTTTTCCCCAAAGGCTCACCAACCACAACCTTACAATGTTGGTTTTCCCTTTGGCTCACCAACAAACCTTAACCTCTTGATTCAATCCCTTGATTGAATCAAGTTACAAGATATTAGACTAAGAATTTAAAGCAAGTACAAGCTTCTTAACTAAGCAAATATATCAAATATAAACAAATGGAGTAAAGAGAAGCTCTCAAACGAATTTTGAAGATGAAGGAACTCGGCTTCTTCTTTACTTGACCCTCTTCTGATTTGGCACGAGGTAGAGGATGATTGAGGCAGCACACGGATGGAGAGGAAGCTTTGGGATTCACTAGGATGCTCTTCTTCTCTCTATTTCGCTTTGGATGGCCCTTTTGTGCTTATGGGAGATTTTTCTTGTAATCTCTTTGAAATCTCTTTCCTAAATGTTTTCTCCCACTTCCATACCTTCTTTCCTAGCTCTCCTCTTGATTTTATAGCTTTAGATGGCGTGGAAACAAAAATCTAGCCGTTAGAGACAAAAATAGAGCCGTTGGAGTCAAGAAAAAACTAGCCATTATGCCTCCCAGCGTGCTAGAGTCGACTCGGCTGAAGCAGGAGTCGACTCGGCTGAAGCAGGAGTCGACTCGGCTGAAATAGGAGTCGACTCGTGAATAGTAGTCTGCCGGCACTGTAGCTGGGAGTCGACTCCGCACTGTAGCACTGAAGTTGGAGTCGACTCGAGATCACTGTAGCACTGAAAATCAACTCTCTGTCTTTTTGTTTGTTCTCAGTCGGAGTCGACTCGTAGAGTATCGGAGTCGACTCGAGCACTGTTTCTTGAAACTCTAGAGTGCCAGAGTCGACTCTAAACTTTCCGGAGTCGACTCGAGAACTATTCTTTTGAATTTCTCTTTAAATTTGCTCCTCCAACTTGAATTCTTTAAACTTGAAGCTTGGGCCAATAAATTGTAGCTTTCTTCCAACTTTTCTTGAGAGCTTTGGAGGCCTTCTTGTATTCTTCCAATCTTGCTATGTTCCTTGCAAAATAAATTCTTTCTCCTTGCAACACAAATATTAGTATTTATACTTCAAGGTTTTGTGATCATCAAAATCAATCTTTAAATCAATCTTTGGGTCATCAGTAGTGCACTCGCAAAACTACCGGACTGTAATCGTGGATTATAGTAAAATTCCCAAAGGTACTTGGGGAGTGGATGTAGGAGCAGTGGAAGCTCCGAACCACTATAAATCTTCGTGTTTGCGATTGACTGTGCTTATAGCTTTATCTTCACTTTAGCATATACACTTGTGTGGTTTGTTTCCTTTTAATTAGACAAAAAGTTTAAAATACCCAATTCACCCCCCTCTTGGGTGACCATCTCTGGGCAACAGGTATTGACCGATCCGATGGTTGAATGTGATTAGGAATCACAAATAATCAATTAGATTGATAAATGAAACCCGCTAAGAGTTAGTGGTTAGAAGAAGGATTAATTGCAATCGAATTGCAATTTAATTTAATTAATTGGACTTGATCATGAGTCCTACTTGGAGTGGGATTCATGAAGTCCTAATTGGATTAGGATTTCAAATTAAATTTGAGTCCTACTTGGAATAGAATTTCTAAAGTCCTAATTTTCTTAGGGCTGAAATTTGAACAAGTCGTGATTAGATTAGGATTTTCTTAAGTCCTAATTAATTTTAAATTTAATCTAATTAATTTTATGACTCCTAATTGGATTAGGATTGAAGAGTTTAATAGAGTCATGGTTCAATTAAGTGCTAATTAGATTAGAATTTGGAGGAAATTGAATGGGTGCATATAAATCCTATTTTGACTAGGATTTGACTCATGCAATAGACCCAAATTAAAAACACCCTTTAATTTATTTAAATGGCAGATTTAAATGGATTTGAGGTGTGCTCCTAAATCCTTTGGGGTGTGCGTGGAAGAAAAGAGGAGGGGCGTACGCTCCTCCTTGCTACCGAACTAGGAGGATAAGGGTGAGCTCCTAAAAAATAGGAGCTCATCCTTATCTCATGGGAAGATAAAAAGAGTAGGGGTTTGGCCCTTCCTCTTAGGCCATTTTTCTGGGAGTTCACGGCAGCAAGTACCTTCTTCCTTCCTCCTTTCAGCCGCAAGGGAAAAGAAAAAGAAAGGGAGGCGTGGTGGCCCTTCTTCCTCCCATTCTTGGTTCCAACAAAAAGAAAAAGGAAAAAGGTTGCAAGAGTGTTGTTCTTATTCCTTTTGATCCATCCTTCTTCCTCCTCCTCCCTAAGCATTCAAGAGTTGATTGAAAGGGAGGACTTCAGCCATCAAATGCCATCTCTGCAAGGGAGCTAGCACTACGGTGAGATACGAAGGCTTCAATCGGTTCAATACATCGTGTGGGTACCTGTAGAGGCCGGACGCGTGTGTGGCTTCCATTGAACCTTCACCAAATACCTCGTGAATCAGATTTGTGGAGGCCATCTACCCACATAAGGTGAAGATCTGATCTTCTTAATGATTTTAAAATGGTTTAAAATAATTTAATTTTAATCTATGTACAAACGAAAGATTTTTAAAATACGTTCATGCGATGAACGGATCTCGCATATGTTTTTCCGCTGCAATCTGAAAATTATTTCGAAATTTTCATGGCATATGTGGGATGCTAACAACATACATAGGAGAGTGATGCACCAGAGGTTGGAGACCCCATCCCTGAGGCTGAGGTACATGAGGATTATCCTACGGCACCTTCAGAGGCTGGCCCGTCGTCATCCGTACCCACGGGATGCACAGAGGAGTTTTGGAGTAGCATGACTGAGCTTGTGTTAGCTCAGGTGAGGACTCTCTCTGACGGATTGACGAGCAGGATGGACATTATGACTGCTGAGTTTAGAGACCTCAGAGAGCAGGTGGGAGCATTACAGAGAGAGAGAGAGGCTCATGGTCCATCTGTGCCCCGAGTAGCTGAGTCGGAGGTTTCGGCACAGAATCATCCAGCTCAGCGAGGTCCACGCCAGACTCAGTCCCATCAGGCTCGACCTCCCCTCGCCCCTTATACTAGGAGGATGAGGACTACATCACAGCCCTTAGATACTCCCTAGGCTGATGTTAGCATTATGATTAGTGCCTAGGATTTATCTAGCTCTCATATGTATTTTGCTTTGTTGATATACTTTGCACTTTGATTGAAGAACATTGTATTTTTGGCATTAATGTACCACAATGTTCCATTTTGATCAATGAAACTTGAATGTTTCTTATTTACTGCCTCTACTTATCTATTGCCATGCACTTGTTTGATGTAACAAAAAGGGGGAGAAGTAAGGAAAGAAAGAAGTCGCAATAAGTTGACAAATAAGTTTGGAAATTATAATAGGAGATAATATTCACTTAAGGGGGAGCAATATGTAACGATGAAAATTTTAAAGTCTAAACTATTAATCAAAATTTCAGAATTTGGCACATACCTCTCATGTCTCGATACATAGCCTAAAACTCTTGCTTTATCTCAAATTTTTGAAGTTTCATCCTTAACCAAATATAAAAGAAAGGGGGAGAAAATCAAAAGTTCAAATTGGCAATATTTGGATAAAAAAGGAGGAGACTTCACTCTCAAATTTGAAAAGCTGAAATTCAGCAACTCGAGCTCTTCTAGAACAATTTTTCTGATTTTAAGATAAGTATCAATCTGCTCATACTCAATATTTTATAATCATCAAAAAGGGAAAGATTGAGGATGATAGTGTTATTTTGATGGTTAACACAACCATTGAGAAAATATCTAATCAAATACTACAAGTTAATATGATACATCATTACTGAATTCGACACTCTCGATACATTAGAAGAATGCGATCAAGATGTCTTTCAATGATTAATAATGAGATAAAATTTGTGATAGAAAAGGGATAGTGAATTCTAAACTCTAATTCAGCAAAGTTTCAAGTGAAACGCACTCTTAAGGGCACAATAGTAATTTTCATTGTTAAGAGTATGTAGCACTTGTTAGATGTATACCCTAGAAGCCAATCTGTCGGACACATTATTAATTCTGGGACATAAATTTATATTTGACTTTATTATTATTGGATAATAAATGGGCATTTTATCATTCATATTATTTATGTGTCTATGAATCGTCCAAAGAATTAATAAGATGATGATACATATTCTCAAGAGTTGAGAATTTGAGCCATGTATCATTGGTGATTAATTTCTAAATGCTCCTGATCAATGGATCATCACGAGGACAGTGATCGATCCGATCAGTGCACAGATTGCTTTTCTTATGGATGGACGAGACTCGAGTCCACATTGTAGGGACACTAAAGTGATAGTGCAGGTGCTTGTTACAGAACAAAGGTACTGAGCGTGACCAAGACAAGAAGTCACTTGGATGTCTATCCACTCGTCAGTGACTTGCTTGATGTTGTAGTAGTATGACTGGTCCTTTGACCTGCGGTGTTTCGGCTATTCACAGTGAGGTTATTGTAGTTTGACTGCACATATACATGGTCTCTAGTCATATGGGTCCTTGTTGTGTAGATTGGCTGCAGTAGGTTCACTGTAGGAGTAGGGTATGCACTTACATGGAATCTATCGACCTTGATAGAATTGGAATGATCCTATTATACTGAGTTCTAAGACCTTGGCCAGGGCAGTAATATAAAGTGGAGAAAGAGTTTTTCACTATCGAACTCTAGTCAAATAAATCTAGACATATGACAGACGACGGGGTTTGATGAGTTATCCATGACCTCCGGTCTGTAGGGATCCATCATAGATGGACTGTATCATACGATAACTGCATCTAGAGGTTCATCATTCTAATCTGCTGGATAGCCATTACATACTGCTAGGTGTCACTGGTGGATGGTGAGACTCACAGGGATCATCTCGATGGTCGATAATCCCTGGTGAGTTGAGTTGGAATTGTTTCAACCCATTGAAAGGAGTTTTCAATGATATTGTGATAGAGATTGCAATATATCTCACTACCAGTCAGAATAGAACCTATGGGGTCACACCATTAGAAGTGTTGACCGATCCGATGGTTGAATTGTGATTAAGAATCATATATGATCAATTAGATTGATAAATTGAAAACCCGCTAAGAGTTAGTGGTTAGAAGAAGGAATAATTGCAATCGGATTGCAATTTAATTTAATTAATTGGATTTAATTAATTGGACTTGATCATGAGTCCTACTTGGAGTGGGATTCATGAAGTCCTAATTGGATTAGGATTTCAAATTAAATTAGAGCCTACTTGGTATAGGATTTCTAAAGTCCTAATTGTCTTAGGGCTGAAATTTGAACAAGTCCTGATTAGATTAGGATTTTCTTAAGTCCTAATTAATTTTAATTTTAATCTAATTAATTTTATGACTTTTAATTGGATTAGGATTGAAGAGTTCAATTGAGTCATGGTTCAATTAAATTCCAATTAGATTAGGATTTAAATGAAAAGGAAGATTGAGTTCACCTAATTCTTTTTTACAAAAGGATTGGGTCCCAGTCTATGTGGCTAAGCCCACCCCACTTAATGTGATTAAGTGGGGTGTGGGATTAGAGGAGAGAAGAGGGAGGGGCGTACGCCCCTCCCCTTGCTTGCGTGAGAAGAAAAGGAGGGGCGTACGCCCCTCCTCTCTATTCAAAAGAGTGATAAGGATGAGCTCCTAAAATGTACGAGCTCATCCTTATCCATTTGGCCTTCAAAAGAGAAGGGATTTCGACCCCTCCTTCAAGCCAATTATCTTTGGAATTTCGGCAGCAAGTAGCCCCTCTCCATACCTCTTTTCAGCCACAAGAAGAAGGGAAGAAAAGCTTGTGAAGCGTGGTCCCTTCATCTCTTTCCTCGGTTCCAACGCGAAGGAAAAAGAAAAGGCTGCGGGTTTTTGTTCTCCTTCCTTTAATCCATCCTTCTTCTTCCTCCTCCCTTAGGCATTCCAGAGTTGATTGGAAGGGAGGACTTCAGCCATCAATAGCCTTCTCTGCAAGGGAGCTAGCACCCCGAAGAGATCCAAAGGCTTCGATCGACTCACTACTTCATGTGGATACCCGTAGAGGCCGGACGCGTGTGCGGCTTCCTTTGAACCTTGATCAAATACCACGTAAATTAGATTTGCGGAGACCATCTACTCACACAAGGTGAAGATCTGATCTTCTTAATGATTTTAAAATAGTTTAAAATAATTTAATTCTTATCTACAAACGAAAGATTTTAAAACACATTCATGCGATGAACAGATCCCGCATATGTTTTTCCGCTACAATCTGAAAATTATTTCAAAATTTTTATGACATATGAGGGTTGCTAACAGCACTACCATGGCATACATTCAAAATTGCTTGAAGTATATTTCATTGATTGTATGGATGAGTCTAACTTTAAGATGCAGCAAAGTGTGGAATGAGTCGACCCCAACAAAGGTGGAGTCGACCCTAGCACATCATGGAACCATCAGGCACACCTCTGTGAAAATGGCACGGATGAACAATAGTGGAATCGACCCCAAGTATGGTTGAGTTGACCCCACTGTAGCTTGAGTCGACCCCAAAAAGAGTTGAGTCGACCCCAGTGAAAAACAACTGAAATACAAGGTTCCGTGATCTCTGAGAAGGTCGACCCCACTGTAGCAGGAGTCGACCCCAGTGAAAGTTGGGTTGACCCCACTGGAAGTTGAGTCGACCCCAAGTCTGATGAACAGTAGTTTGAGTCGACCCCAAAAAAGTTTGGGTCGACCCCAGCACGGGCAGAAGCATAATGGCTAGTTCTGCAGAAGTACTTTTTGACCTTCCAACGGCTAGTAACGGATAGTTTTTTAAACTAACCAATGGGGAGTAACCTAAAGATGTGAAAAAGTATTTATAATGACACTATTCATCAGAGCAAAACATCCTTTTACAAATATCAAAGCTTACCCAAGAAAGACAAAAGCCCTAATTTTCTTCATCGAGGTGCTTCATTCAAGAGTCAAAAGAAAGTGGTTGAGCAGATCAAAAAGAGGCATTAAGAGCTCCACCAACCCTTGAAGAGTGAAGCAATCCTTGACAAAGAAGAGAAGAGCCATATCAAGGCGATAACTATATTCTAACTCTTCTTTGTAGCTTATATTTGTTATATCTGCTCATATAGGAGTTTAAACCTTCTTCTTTCTCTTTTTAAAAATCTTGTAAAGTTTGTCAGTGAGCCCATAAAAACAACGGTGTAGGTTTGTTGGTAAACCCATAAAACCAAAGGTGTAGGTTTGTTGGTAAACCCGTAAAACCAACGGTGTAGGTTAGTTGGTGAGCTCGTAAAACCAACATAGGTTTTTGGTGATCCCGAAAAAACCAAGTGTAATGATTTTTGGGTTGTGAGCCAGGAAAACAATCCAATTGTAATCCGCGAGATTATAGTAAATTCTCAAGGGGTCACTTGGGGAGTCGACGTAGGTGCATAGGAGAGCACCGAACCACTATACTTCTTGTTGTTTGTATTGTGTATTGTTCTAAGTTCACTATTTGCAGTTAATCTATATTAACCAAATCACTCACTCATCAATTAGCAAGATTAAGAAATCAAAAATCAAGAAAAAATAATTCACCCCCCCCCCTTCTTGGCTTGTCATCTTGGGCAACAATCTCTTATAAATAAGGAGGCACCCCGGGGTTCTAAAAATCATCCGAAAAAAGTCTCTCCTTCTCTCTCCCTTATCCCTTCTTTCTTACAAGCCTCTCTCTTTTGTCCTAAACCAATACAAGAGGGTCCTCTTTAGGACAAAAAGGCTAGTGAATGTGTTGCCCAAGGTGACAACCCAAGAGGGGGGGTGAATTGGGTTTTCCTAAATTTTTGGTGTTTTATTGTTTTCTTAGTTAAGTGCGGTGGATGCTTTCTTAAATTATTTGAATAAACTAAACTAGAGCAAAGATGAAAGATAATGCAAGAATAAGCATAAGAACAGGCACAACACAAACACAACGATATATAGTGGTTCGGTGCACCCCAAGGCACCTACGTCCACTCTCAAAGTGTTCCGTTGGGAATTTTACTATAACCCCTCGAATTACAGTAGGATTGTTTTCCGGGCTCACAATCCAAAACCGTTATAATTGATTTTTCGGGATCACCAATAAACCTAACTATTGGTTTTACGGGCTTACCAACAACCTACGTTGGTTTTACGGGCTTACCAACAACCTACAATGTTGGTTTTACGGGCTTACCAACAAACTTTACAACAAGAATAAAGAACAAGGATCTAAAGCTCCTAAATGAGCAAATAAAATAATTATAAGCTACAAAAAAGAGTTTAGAATATAGTTATCGCTTTAATAAGGCTCTTCTCTTCTTTGTCAAGATTACTTCACTCTTCAAGGATTGCTGGAGCTCTTAATGTCTCTTGGAATCTGCTCAACCACTTTCTTTTAGCTCTTGAATGAAGCTTGCCTTGCTAGGGTTTTCTCTTGAATGGACTTGATGATTTTCAAAAGGTTATTTTCTCTGATGAATACTCCCTCTTAAATACTTCTCCAACCTCCAAATAGACCTTTCTGACTGTTGGATTGAAAAAACTAGCCGTTTATAGTCATTGGGAGTCCAAAAAGTACTTCTGCACAACTAGCCGTTATGCTGTCAGTCGTGCTCGGGTCGACCCCAATTCTGCTCGGGTCGACCCCACCTTCACTGGGGTCGACCCCTACTCTTCTAGGGTCGGCTCAACAGTGCTGGGGTCGGCCCCAATACTTCTGGGGTCGGCCCTGACAGAAAATCTAGAGAGTATTTTTTTTTTGGCATTGCAGCTATAGTGTCTCGGGTCGACCCCAACATTTCTCGGGTCGACCTCGCTACAGTATTTTCAGAAAATACATTTTCTGCATTGCAAGCTTGGGGTCGGCTCTGACTTTTCTGGGCTCGGCTCCGACTTTTCTGGGGTTGGCTCCATTGGGGTTGGCTCCAACATTCTTGGGGTCGACCCAAAACCTGTGCCAATGACTCAAAATGTACCATTTGAGTGTCAAGATGCTGTGAATGTTTCAGGATCGACTCCACTCCTCCTGGGGTCGACTTCAACTCTATCTCAACTATTTTTGACTCAAGTTCACGCTTCGTGCCAAGTATCCCACTTCGTGCCATTTCGTGCTAAACGTATCAGGGTCGGCTCCAAACCTCTTGGGGTCGACTCTAGCTATGATTTTCTGCATCTAAAAGTTAGACATGCACAAGGGATCCACAGAGAAATAATTTCAAGTAAAATAGAATGCATGGCACAATAATGTTTCATATTATTAATAGTAAAAATTAAAGAATTGCCCTTTTAGGTATTCTTAACTTGAAACTTTGTCAAAATGAATTTCTAATCTTTCTACCCTTCTCTATTACAAATTTTATCTCGTTATTAATTTTTGAGAGTTGTTTTGACCGTATATTCATAATATATCATGAATGTATCGAGGATGTATCATTTATTAATGATATATCGAGTTAATTTGCATTTCTAATTTGATATGGCCTCAATGGTTATGTTAATCATCAAAATAACATTATCATCCTCAATCTTCCCCTTTTTGATGAATACAAAACATTGGGTATAAACAAATTGATGTTTATATGAGAATTGAGGTTTAAAGTTTAGAAAATGCTTTAGGTGCTGAAATTTCAGCATCTTCAAAATTTGAAAGTGAAACCTCCCCCTATCTCATCCAAATGGATGCCAATTTGAACTTTAGTTTTGCTCCCCCTTACTCTTGTGCTTTATTAAAGATGGGATTCCAAAAGTTTATGCCAACGCAAGTGTTTCAAGTTATGTATCGAGGCAAGAAGAGTATATACCAAATTTAGATTTTTATTAAACAAAATTCAGATTTTCATATGTCAAAATTTAAAGTTTTCATTTATCAAAGTGTAGATTTTTCTTTGTAGCACATGTCTCCCCATTAAGTAAACAATTCCTCTCTTATGTTTTTTTTTATTCTTTAACTTTGCTTATAGGATTTATATTTTCTCCCCCTTTTTTGTCATCATCAAAAAGAATGAATATCAATGAAATGAGTAATATAACATTGACAATCACAAAGATCATGACTTAAAGAAAACATTGATTTTCATCCAAACCAAAAATACAATGTTTTAGATAAGAATACAAACAATAGCAGAGAGTAAACGCTAGTCAAAATAAATACAAAATTTAAGAGATACTTTAATAACATACTTCATGATAATGCTTTAGAGTTAATTAGCTTTAACATAATCAATATATTTTAATTTAAGCTGATTTATATTCAATTCAAAACATAAAGCATTATGAGCATATACTCAGATAATGAGTATAGATCAGAGCTAATTAAGATAGTTTCAAATTATGATGAGATCAAAACAAATTTGATGATTTCAACATTCTTTTAAAGTTCTTTTACCTCTCTTTCAAATAGAGTAAACCTGAAATAATTTCTGGGGTAACAAATATTATCAAAATTAACGATGAAAAGTTTAGCTTTAAGAGTGAGACATTTGAGATACGAGATAGAAGAAATCTTTAAATATATATTCCAAAGATAGTTTTTAAATTAAGTGTAAATAGAATATTTTTTTTAAGTTATTTCAAGGAGTATCGAGAATGATATTCAATGAAAGCACGAATGAAAATCTAACCTCTTTTTTTTTTTAAGATCTTTTATAACATATGAAAGTTTTTTTCATTTAAATTTTTTTTCCAATATATTAAGTATAGCAATATGAGAGCCATCTAATTAATTTTCAGAGTATAGTATAAGAGCAGATAAAGATCAAAACTTATATACTCGAAAAACATAAGATCATGTTAAATCATTATTTCTTAATAACTTCGAAAAATAATTGGGGCACATATATCAAAACATGAATTTCATGCAATTTATGATACATCTTAGAGCATATATAAAATCCAAAGCTTTGAAAGTTCTTTTAGAGCTCTTTTAAAGACTTTCTTTTACTCCTTTAAAGACATAGCATTAAAATCAATTAAAATAAATTGGTTCAGAATTGAAATACTAAAGTGCAACCCAATAAGAACTCATAAGTAGATTCCAAGATAAATTTTCGATACTAAGACAAATGGAGTTCTTTTCAATTAATTTTCAGAAACAAATGATTTACCATTTAATATAGATAAAAATACAACTTTCAAAAGATATTTAATGAAGCACAAAGTTTAATACCACTTTACATTTAGTATTCTTTCTCTCATCTTTAGTTGTGAATTTACACGATTAAGTTCTATATGATCTCTTCCTCTAAAATTTTCTTTCTCTCCCTTAATTAATCATTCCATTTGAGAGTTTAGAGTTTGAAGATAATTTTCAATAAAAAAATTGAGTATTTAAAGCTCCTCCTCAAAAGATGTATTTTTCTTCAAACTCTCTTTTCTTTTATGAATTTCAGATTTTAATGAGAAGCGTGAATAAAACTAAAATTCTATAATATCAAGAATGTAGAGTGATCCAGAATTTTTCAAAATTTATAGCAATCACTCTTTTTAATCTTTCAAGAGCAAATTATGTTTCCTCTTAATTATTTTTTGAATATGTATGAAAATATTAATCAGAAAATAAGTCTTTTGAAGCTCAAATTTCTTTAAAAAGTAATTACATTTTTTTTCCTATAAGAATTATTGGAGTGAGTTGAAATATTTTAAGCTTTAGGATTGTTAACTCTCTTCTTAAGAATAGCTTTTCTTTTTAATGATAGAAGCATTTAATTATGCAGGAGTGTATATTCAAAATATTAATTTTTTATTCATAGTTTTTTAGCATTGTATATATGAAGCACGATAAATCTTTTTAATATCAAAATAACATCATATATTTAGAAACATTTGTTCGCAATCAAGATCATTAAAAAATACATCATTTAGACCAGTTTTAGTACACTTATAAGATAAAAAATGATATATTTCAGATGCATATCGGAGCAAACAATTAAGGTATCAAAATTAATTCTATTTTTCTTAAGCTGTAGTTTTTATCTAAGAATCATAGTAAATTATTCTCCAGCATGATGTAATCTTTGAAGCATATAATGAAAATTATAAAAATATAAAGATATAAGTATTTTATATGGAGTTTAAACTTTTATACTAGGTCATATTCTGAATTTCATAAGAATTTTCAAGGAGGCTTTCAAAATTTATAATTTGAGATATGTATCTTCTACATTGTAGCTCATCTTAAGTCATTAAGATTGAAAATATATATTTCAAGCACATCAGAGCACATTGAGAATCTTTATTTTTAATATTGAGTTTTGGTACAAATTAGAGGATATTTAACATGTATCAGAACATTATGTGCCAATGTTAGACAAGATGAAAGATAAATCAGAATTAATTTATTCTGCCTAATTTGCAATTCAGATTGTTCTTTTCTTTTATTTTTCAGAAGATATTTACTAAAATAAAATGATGTTGTTGTTGGTAGAAACATGTTTCAATTAAATTATCTAGGCATAGAGCATTACAAATTATATTTGAATAAGATTCTTAATTTATCTGAATATTGAAAACTCACCATTTAAAACATCATGCCACATGCAAAACATAGTATGCATACCATTAAAGTATTAAGAACAAGTATGTCAAGGATCAAAATCAGTTCTTTTCAAATAAAATTTCCTTTATTTAAATACAATTTAGCAGTGATTTTATCCTTAAGGTGTGTTTTCAAGTGATTGAAACTTCATTTGGTTTTTCACAACCTTCTTATATATTTTCATTTATTTGTCATTCATTCCCCATTTTTTTTTAAAATTTCTTTCTTTAACCACTCAATGAACATTTTGATTATCTTCATTTATTTTTTGGTTTTACTTTTCTATGCTCTATATTCTATTTGCTCCCTATCCCGTGAAGTTGGAAGGGGCACGAGGTACTACCACTAGCCTCCCTCTTGTGCCGTCCCTAATATACCCTACATCGAATAGTTGGGTCAAATAGTGTCGAGTACTACCACTAGCCTCTCCATTTGCACCATCCCTATGATGAGCAATATAGAAAGGTAAACTGTTCTCTTCAACAACAAGATATTCACACCAAACTCTCCCTATTTAAATATAATTAATTACGGATTTTATCCCTTCCAAAAGAATACTCACACAAGTCTCACAAATGTACTGAATATATTATGCTTGCTCTGTTTTTACTTAAGATTGGAGTATTTACTTAGCTTTTACTTCTCCCGAACAATGTTCATTTTTTTTCTTTCTCTCTTTCTTTTTGTTATTTTCAAGTAATTACATGAAAGAGCAGAATAAAGAATTAATCTAATATGCTGCATATAAATATATATCATGCAAACAACATTTTCATTATGCCCAATGATTCATAGCTTATCACAAGTTATTTTGAATTAGAGATTTGAGGCATAAACTTGTGTATTTCATGGTTATGCATTATACAGGCAAAAGTAAACTTCAATTTAATCATACAATGAAACAATTATCATTAGCATTAGAATGAAGCATGATATCAAGATGATCGCAATTAAAGGTTTAATCATGCTACTATATAATTTTAGACTATTGATTTTGCTCAACTAACTCACAAGAGAAGGGTTTAGATTACCAGTGCATTTAGTATTCTTCAAGCCAAATACCTTTTAGATTCTTTACACCCTTGGCTGAAGAAAATCTCTCTTTTTTTGGTTTGCAAGGGAATGTTTAATGTATCTTTCATCGAGGTGTCCTTCAAGTTGAAATTTCTTGCTCTTAAATTATGTATCGTTAGAAAAATCTTTTTCTTTTCTTGAAGGCAATTCATTAGATTCTCTAGAATACAAAAACATTCATACAACATATTTCTTAACTAGATGACTCAACATGAGATATGACAATAATTGAATTTGAGTCACTTCACTCAAGAGATTGCCTAAATATAAGCAAGCACAAGTCACTTGAACTAAAGAGATAACTTCATTAAGTAAAATGGTTCAAGGACAAGCATGTGAGGCAATAGAAAGATTCATTAAAGTTAAATCAATTTTTTTTATTTTCAGAATCAATTTAACTTAGATTCTATTTGCTTAAGATAATTATCAATAAAATATACAAGTTGAATTTTAATCAGATTATCTTAAATAGTTGTTTCTATCAAAATTCTAATTATGATTTAGCTTTCAACTTATAGATACTCTTGTTTCAGGAAGACAAACAATCTTCTTTTAGAGCAAATAAGAAATATTTTTGACTTATGAGAGATAGTTCAAGAAAATTAATATTCATGCTTTAACAGATTTTTATGCTCAGATTAAACATGATGAGTTAAAATTAATTAGTAGAATTTGAGATCATTTTAGGAGAGGGTGTTAATCATTCAATCAAGGATAAAATGATTATGCTCAATGAAACACTTTAAAGATCAGATTTATTGACTTTAGTTTTATAATAGTCTTGAAAATTACTTGTAAAAGAAAAAATAATTCGTTATTGTAAGACTTTTAAGTGAGTTTTTCGTTATGATCATAACACATTAATCATTTATGATTGAACCAATTTGAGATGATGATGATTTAACATATGATGCACACATGCGACTTATAGTATATTTCGATAATCATACAAGGAATGAATGATATAATGATAATATATATTCATACCTTCACAAAAGATGAAATAAGATTTCATAAGTATTATGCTCAATAAATTTTTATCATGAAGGCATGAAATCAGCATCAAATGTCTATATTAGAGAGGAAATTTAGATTTTGTAAACTTGAAGAAGAAGGTTATATATATATCCATTCATTGTTTTCTTATCATGATGCAAGCACTAGAAAGTTTCATGTTAAAATCATTGAGATAAGATTTAACATATGAGGCATTTAAAAACTTTGATGTAGAGAGTATCGTAATTTCATAAAAAGATAATTTCGGTACACGATGTAGAATGTTAAACCTTATACTAGATTTAATGAATAAATTGAGACTTATCTTTAATTATGTGTCAACGCACCCATTTGTATAAAAATTTCATTTGTTCCATGGGTAGCTTGGCACACCTACATCTACACCCTCATATTTTCATTTTGGGTACCCAAGCTTGCTTGGGTCCTTGAGGGTTAGTGCATATGGTTCCTTTTGGAATCCAAATCTATTTAATAGTAATAACTTTACCATTTGATTTTTTCGTATTTGAACCATAGGTAAAGTTTTTATTTCCAATCTTTTTATGTTTGAAATAAGTTATTTTATTTGATGGTTTGCTTGGCGAATTGATAACCTTTTTCTTTAGGGGTTTATTGTTGAGCAAAGGAATCCAGCCAAGTCTTGATTTATCAAAAACAACATGTTGGCTTTCAAACATCGTTTTTAATCTTTCTGAACTTACAGTAAATTTGTCAATAAAAGATTTTAGTTGGTTAACTTCTTCATTTAAGTTTTGATTTTCTTTAATTAAATTCTGATTTTTCTGAATCAATTCTTCTGAATTTAACCTCAAGCGTTCATTCTCAGAATTTAAATTATCATTCACTTCAGCGGAAGAATTTCTTTCTTCTGACATTTCCAAATTTAGCATTTTAAGATTTTTATTTTTCATAGCTAATTTTCTACATTCACCATACAAATCATGAAAAGCATTTAATAGTTCATCATAAGAGAATTCTTCTTGAAATTCATTAGGTGTAGAATCAGATTCAGATTTTACCTTATCTTCTTGTGCCATAAAGCATTAGTTACCTCTTGTAGTTCTTTAGAGCTAGTATCATAATTGTTGCTCCTAACTTTCATTTTCTTGCTTGACTCTTTCTTGGTCAAGGCTTTCTTGCTTTTTATCTCTTTCTTCTTTTCTTCTTGCTTCCTCTTCTTCTTTGTCTTTAGGAAGCTTTTGAATTTTTCGGTGTTCGGGTATGGTTTAGTATGTAATGAAGCACATGTGAGCTAATCTGAATTTTGTCATAAATATTTTCTAAAGTATCCCATATCTTCTTAGCAGATAAGCATGCAGAGATTTCATTAAATTCAGTTTCATGGATAGCACAATATAGTATGTTCATACCATTAGCATTCAATTGTGCTATGTCTTTTTCATTAATAGTGTGAGAGAGAGAATGAGGGCCATTTGTTATGATATTCCATAACTCATAGTTTTGTGATTGAACAAAGATTTTCATTCTAGCTTTCCATTAGATATAGTTATTTTCATCAAACAGTGGAGGTCTGTTTATGGAAAGTCCCTCGGTAAATAACACATTATGCGGGGTTGCCATGATCTTTGGCTCTAGTCGGTTAAGACTATAAATGACAAGAGAGCACCTGCTCTGATACCACCTATTGCTCAAGGTGACAACCCAAGAGGGAGGGTGAATTGGGTTTTTCTAAATTTTTGGTGCTTTAAAAGTTTTTTTAGTTAAGTGCGGTGGATGCTTTCTTAAATTATTTGAATGAATTAAACTAGAGCTAAGATGAAAGATAATGCAAGAATAAGCATAAAAATAAGCACAACACAAACACAATGATATATAGTGGTTCGGTGCACCCCAAGGCACCTACGCCCACTCCCCAAGCATTTTCTTGGGAATTTTACTATAACCCCTCGAATTACAGTAAGATTGTTTTCCGAGCTCACAATCCAAAACCTTTATAATTGATTTTTCGGGATCACCAGTAAACCTAACTATTGGTTTTACGGGCTCACCAACAACCTACGTTGGTTTTACGGGCTTACCAGCAATCAACGTTGGTTTTACGGGCTTACCAACAACCTATGTTGGTTTTATGGGCTTACCAACAACCTACAATGTTGGTTTTACGGGTTTACCAGCAAATCTTACAACAAGAATAAAAAAACAAGGATCTAAAGCTCCTAAATGAGCAAATAAAATAATTATAAGCTACAAAGAAGAGTTTAGAATATAGTTATCGCTTTAATAAGGCTATTCTCGCCCAAGTCTGATGAACAGTAGTTTGAGTCGATCCCAGAAAAGGTTGGGTCGACCCGAGCACGACTGACAGCATAACGGCTAGTTGTGCAGAAGTGCTTTTTGGACTCCCAACGGCTATAAACGGCTAGTTTCTTCAATCCAACGGTCAGGAAGGTCTATTTGGAGGTTGGAGAAGTATTTAAGAAGGAGTATTCATCAAAGGAAGCAACTTTTTTGAAAATCATCAAGTGCATTCAAGAGAAACCCTAGCAAGGCAAGCTTTATTCAATTGCTTCATTCAAAGAGCCAAAAGAAAGTGGTTGAGCAGATTCCAAGAGACATTAAGAGCTCCACCAATCCTTGAAGAGTGAAGCAATCTTGACAAAGAAGAGAAGAGCCTTATTAAAACGATAACTATATTCTAAACTCTTCTTTGTAGCTCATAATTGTTTTATTTGCTCATTTAGGAGCTTTAGTTCCTTGTTCTTTATTCTTATTATAAGGTTTGTTGGTAAGCCCGTAAAACCAATATTGTAGGTTATTGGTAAGTCCGTAAAACCAACGTAGGTTGTTGGTAAGCCCGTAAAACCAACGTAGGTTGTTGGTAAGCCCGTAAAACCAACGTAGGTTGTTGGTCAGCCCGTAAAACCAACAGTTAGGTTTATTGGTGATCCCGAAAAATCAATTGTAAAGGTTTTGGATTGTGAGCCCGAAAAACAATCCTACTGTAATCCGAGGGGTTATAGTAAAATTCCCAAGGGGACGCTTGGGGAGTGGACGTTGGTGCCTTGGGGTGCACTGAACCACTATAAATCGTTGTGTTTGTATTGTGCTTGTTCTTATGCTTATTCTTGCATTATCTTTCATCTTTACTTTAGTTTAATTCATTCAAGTAATTTAAGAAAGCATCCATAGCACTTAACTATGAAAACATTTAAAGCACCAAAAATTTAGAAAAACCCAATTCACCCCCCCTCTTGGATTGTCACCTTGGGCAATAAGTGGTATCAGAGCATGTGCTCTATAATTTTTTACCTTGTGATTTTGACCTAACCGTCAAAGAGCCAAAGATCATGACAACTCAAATAGATAGTTTTCCACGAGAGGGATAATTAATTGATAGACCTCCACTATTTAATGGCATAAACTACACACATTAGAAAGCACGCATGCGCATTTTCATTCAAGCACATAACTATGATTTATGGAGTGTTATAGTCAATGGGCCACATACAAGCACTAATCATGAGAAGAAAATGGCTCAACAAAATTCAAAAGCTATGAAGCTGTTATATTGTGCATTAGATGAGAATGAGTTTAATTGCATATCTTCTAGCATAACTGCTAAAGACATTTGGAATATGCTAGAGGTTAAATATGAAAGCACTAACATTTTTAATGAATCTGAATTTAGCTCTGAAGAAGATGAGAGGCAAGCTGATATTGAAAACCTATGCCTTGTGGCACACAAGGACGAGGTATGTATTGAAACACAAAGTGTCTCCTCTTCTGAATATGAAGTATGTGATAAAATTAAAAATGATTTTACACTTGATGAGTTACATGATGCATTTCTTGATCTAATGAAAGAACATAAGAAACTCATTTGTAAAAATAAGAACCTGAAGAATGAAAAGAAAATCTTAGTAAATAAAAAACTGAAACTGTCTAATTATTATGAAACTCTAATTAAGAAACATACTAATGAAACCAAAATTTTAATTGAGAAAAAAAAAGAACCAAATCAGAAAAACCAACTTCTCACTGAAAGCCATGATAAACTTAAGAAAAACAATGAATTACTTCTAGAAGATAATAGAAGATTAACTAAAGAAGTTGACAAATTGAGACCTGTTGTTGAAAGATTTACTTTCAGTTCTGAAAAGTTGAACCTAATGATAAATAATCAAAGAGCTGGATTTGATAAAGTTGGATTGGGATATCAACCTTGGTACTTTCAAAAATATTTCAAGAATATGTTTGTTAAAACAGTTTCTAATTATTTTAAAACAGATTCTTATAATGCTGATGATGCAAAAATAAAATTGTTCTCCCAAGTGCAGGAGAATCGCACAAGTAGTAAAATCTCGGAAGTCCGAGGTCGAATCCTCAGGGAACGAAATTTATAGATTATTAGCATAATTTTCAGATTAATTAATTAAATAAATTTGTGGATTAAAATGATGTTTTGATTTTCAGAAATTAAATGCAGAGAATAATAAACACAATTCAATGAAATAAAAATAGTAGGGATCTGGAATCCCCCTTGATGATATTGCATCCAAGGAATAAACTCTATGGTTCTTGATTAAAGATTAAATGTAGGATAGATCTAATCATGGTATATGTTTCATGAACATATGAACTCAATTTCTAAGCATTCATCGTGCTTTCTACGTCTACGACGAATCAAATACTAAAGCAATCCATATATCAATAATCATAATCCATTAAAGATCTATCTATGAAATAACTACGCATGGATCAAGAACATATCAATAAATATAAATCATTGAAAGCAAAAGTTTAGAATTTACTTCAAAGAGAAATACATCAAAGGTTCCTCCATCACCCTTCCTAAGAAATCAGCCACTCATTTCATGCATTAATCCCCCTTTCATTTTTCCCTCTTTCTTTTTTTTTTTCTTTTTTCTTTTTTTTTCGGAAACAGGGGCTCCCCTGTTTCCCTAACAGGGGCTCCCCTGTGTCCCTCTCTTCTTTTCTCTAATGACAGGGGGAGCTCC
Source organism: Phoenix dactylifera (assembly GCF_009389715.1). Lineage (NCBI taxonomy): Eukaryota > Viridiplantae > Streptophyta > Magnoliopsida > Arecales > Arecaceae > Phoenix > Phoenix dactylifera. The sequence continues at coordinate 20,004 of NW_024068858.1, read as the reverse complement.
TCTGTTTTTTTTTTCTCGAATCCCCCAATCTCGTTTCTTCCGAATGGCAGATATAACAAGCTAGCTTCCCTCCCTTCTCGCACATGGTGGTGAATCGGTTAGGATGAGATGAATCCTCGGGCGAAAATGATGGATGCGGACGGCTGGATGAGGCTGTGAATGCGGGATGCTGAGAGGCGCCATGGGATTCGGATGATACGCACGGAATGATCGCAGGGCGTTGGACGCTAGGATGCGGGAAGCTCGCGGGATGATGAGCTGGGATGCTGGCGCTGAGATCACGGAAGCTAGGATCTCGGGAGAACTGGAACGTGGACGCTCGGTTGTGGCTTGGGAGATGTTGGGATTACGGTCGCAGTGAAGCTTGGGCTGCAAATGGATGAACTCGGACGCTGGATGGGAGCTTCGCGGATGAGGCAGAACTGGGATGAAGTCGGGACTTGGATGCTTGGATGCATGGGATGCAGACATGGAAGCTTCACGGGCGGATCACGATCACGGAGCTGGGATCTCGGCTGAACAAATGTGTTGCCCAGATAGACAACCCAAGAGGGGGGGGTGAATTGGGTTTTAAAATAATTTAGATAATTAAAACGATGTGGTTGATTAATTAAAAACTATTGCAAGTTATTTAATTAATGCCAAGTGCTATGAGTGATGTGAGGGAAAGAAGAAGAGAGACAATCCAATGCAAACACAGAGTTTTATAGTGGTTCGGAGCTACCCCTTGCTCCTACGTCCACTCCCCAAGTCTCTCTTGGGAATTCACTATAACCCCCTTGGATTACAGCCGGTTGTTTTGTAAGCTCACAACCAAACTTGTTGTTTTACGAGCTCACAACGAACTCGGTCGGTTTTCCCAGGCTCACCGACTAGAACTAACCCCGATTGTTTTCCCGGGCTCACAATCAAACCCTTACACACGTTGGTTTTTAACTTGGCTCACCAACCAACCTTAGTCCCCTTGATTCAATCCCCCGATTGAACCAAGTAAATACAAGTTATAGAAAGAAAGGAAAATAAGCTTCTCAAAAGCAGATGTAAAACAATATAATCAAAAGAGGAGTTTAGAAGCCCTCAAACGCTTTTAAGCTGAAGTAGAGGAATGGCTTCTTGAACTCCGGTCTCCTCTCGAATGAGTAGTCGACTTGAATGCAGGAGGAGGAGGCTTTAATTGCTGGAAAGATGTAGTTGGTTGCAGTAAATGCTGATCTTCCCCTTTTTCATTGAAGAGCACGTTGCAGAGCTTGAAAGCTTGAATGCTTGGAGTGGAATGGTTGTGCTCTTCCTTGCTACAGTCTTCTGTGGCTATTTAAGCCAACCCCCATAGAAACTAGCCGTTACACTACTTTTTCTGCCCGTTCTGCACACTCTGCGCAGCCTGACAATATGACCGTTGGTGGGTTGGAGTCGACTCGCGCGATCAGGAGTCGACTCGGCTGTAGCGGGAGTCGACTCAAGCTTTTCCGGAGTCGACTCGGCAACTGTTCCAAATTTGAATTAAAGTTGCCGTCACGACTGGGAGTCGACTCGTCTTGACCTGGAGTCGACTCGCCAACTTCTGGAGCTGACCTGGCAATTTTGGAGTCGGCTCATCCACTGAAGTCCGTGGATCCAATTTTGAATTTTGTCCACTCGAGTCGACTCGACTGTCCTTGGAGTCGACTCGAATCTTAGAGCCCGAACTCCCGATTCTCTGTCTTTTGGCTCATCCAGTCTTGGAGTCGACTCGAACTTCCTTGGAGTCGACTTGGCTCTCAGTTTCCGAAAGTTGGTCTTCTGCCTTTTGACGTGAAGCTTGTCTTGGAGTCGACTCGAGCTATCTGGGAGTCGACTCAAATCTCAGACTCGAAAACTGCTCTCTGACTTTTCTTTGTGTACCTCTTGGAGTCGACTCTTACTACCCTGGAGTCGACTCGTTGAACATTGGAGTCGACTCGCGCACTTCAGGAGTCGACTCGTTGACAGGTTCTGAGATGAGGCTTTCTATTCTTCTTTCTGTTCTCAGTCGGAGTCGACTCGTACTAGTCTGGAGTCGACTCGAGCTCGTGCCAGTGAACTTGATACGCTTGGAGTCGACTCGTGATACTCGGGAGTCGACTCGAGTCTCAGACTTTGGTTCAGCAGACTTCTTAACTTATCCAAAATACTATGAACCAAATCTAGAGACACTTGGACAGGATTTTTACTGAAACACTCAATTGAATTCATTAGTAATCACAAAATATACTCAAATGCTTTGAGCTCATCAAAATCAAATGGGGTTTTAATCAATCACTCCACAATCTCCCCCTTTTTGATGATGACAAAACTTTGAGTATATGTAAAATGACTTGCTCAATAAATAATGAAATAAAATCCATAAATGAATTCAAATGTCTGATAATTTAATTTATCCAAGTTTGAAAGGAGTGAAACAGCAAATTTCGGAGTTAAAGCTCCTCCTTTCATTTGGAATTATATAAGCCTTCATATTATGCAATCAATTGTTTGGCTTATATGTCATTAATGATTTAGCTTGATTAAAATTCAGATTCTCCCCCTCAACATATGCATTCAACTATGTTTTGATTCTCTGAATTTTCTTTTAATGCTTTGAAGTTTTTGAACTGAATTTTTTATTTTTAGAGGGAAAATCTGTCAATTTGTTCTTGAGTAGGATTCAGCTAATCTCCGAATATTCCTTGAATAGATTCTGGAGATTACTCCATTAGGAGCCCCAAAAGAGAGATAATGAGCCTCGAGGTACCGAATCCACTTAGAACAAATTTGTGTGTGTTTTTAAGAGTTTATCTTTTTATTTATTTCCATTGATTTCTTTTACATATTTTTTTCATATTTCTCCCCTTTTACACATTTTATACATATTTCTCCCCCTTTTTGTCATCATACCAAAAAGGAGGTAATCAACCACAATCAATGGCACAACCAATCATCAAATGGCACATAATTGAAGATAAGATGTCTACTCATTGTATTGATATGAATTGAAATAGATTTGAGCATACAATAAGTAAAGTAAAACAATACAAAACAGAACTCAAACACATCTATGTCTTCCTCGAGGATGAAGCTCCCCCTCTCGAGGATGCATCTCCTCCTCTGGAGGATGTGGCTCCTCCTCTCGAGGATGTGGCTCCTCCTCTCGAGGATGGTGCTCCTCCTCTCAATCGGCTCTGCTCCATGAGGAGGGTGACTGCATCTGTGACATGGCCAAGCTGTGTGATGATAGACGTGGTGGCTCTGCTATGTGTAGTGGAGAGCTCTGTCACCGACGCCTGAAGCCCAGTCACCGATGTCTGAAGTGCGTCCAGCTTGTCGATGAGTACATTCGCCAAGCGCTCGGCCCCCTCGGTGGTGGTGTGCATGTCACGACCTATCTCCTCTCGCATCTGTCGAGTGGAGCTCGTGACCTCACTCATGCTGTGGAACTGGGCCTGGACCAAACTCCGGACATTGTAGATCTCTTCCCGTACATGAGCCGTCATGTCAGTCACGGCTGTCAAGAAAGGGACCAACTGAGAAGATACGGGTGCAGGAGTGGGAGCAGGCACCGCACCTCGGAGCTCCCGAAGCAGCTCATCCCTCACCTCTCTGACTATCTCCTGTCGCAGCTCCCGGAGCTGCTCAGGATCAATCCGGACCGCCATAGAGGGTGGTGCCGAGGAGGAAGGTCCGGCGAAGGTGGTAGGAGCAGGAGGAGTGGATGGGAGGTCTGGATGGTCTGGAAGGTCTGGGTAGTCTGAATCGGGCTCAGGACTAGGTGAAGGTCTGGTGGTCTGAGCGGTGAGGGACGACTTCCTAACCCAGATCCCTTCTCTCTTCCGAAACCCCATCCTGTGCATGGTCCCCGTACACAAGCGATCTGTCCATTGCAATGCACGAGAGGGTTCCCTCTCAGGAATGGGAATCTCGTACTCCCTAAAGAGAAGAGTAAAAATCATGCCGTATGAGAGGGTGAGCCTAGGTCTATCTAGGGGCTCACACATATACCTATAGATGAGTTTGGAGAAGTTGACCGGGGTGTCCTAAAGAATGTAAGACATAATAGCTAGGTCCCTCTCATTTACAAAATCAAATCTTCCTGTCTTAGGGAAGACAGACCTGGACAGAATACTCAAAAGGATTCTCACTTCAACAGGAAGTGAGCTAGCAGATACCTCGTCTAGGGGGGACTGAGGTGGATGCCCTAAGACGACCGTAAGGGCCTCAACTCTATCCTCAGGGTGTGCGGGAGCCACCCCTACTAGTGGAAGGTGGAGGATGTGGCCAATAAGATCCTCCGTGACAAACACAGGGACACCGGCTACTGTGCCCTCGATACCCCCATCTCTCCGATGGACGGTACCGTAAAACTCTCTAACGAGCCCTGGATATGTGGGGAGGTCCAATGTAAGGAAGAACTCTAAGCCCTGGACCCTAAGTCTTTCACCTATGGTGAACCCTTCCCGGGAGAGGAAGTCGAAATCGACATACCTCCCGGTGGAGACGACCTTCCCGGCCAATGGCCTCGCGGGAACCGCCCTAGGCGGGGAACGAGCCGGAGGTGGTTGCCTCGCGGGATCGTGCCGCGCCTTGGAGCGCCGCTCGGGACCGGCCTCGGGACGGGACCTCTTCCTAACCACGGTCTTACGAGGCATCTTGACCTAAACGGGAAGAAACACCTAAAGGACGGAGAAAGGTCGACGGAGGAGACTCGGGACGGACCGGAGACGACCTAGGAACGGACGAAAACCCTAAGAACCGGTGAAAAATCGACCGAACAGAGGTTGGAGACGATCGGGGAAGACCTAGGAGTCGGCTCTAGGGCTTTTTGAACAGTGGCGGCTTGAAAGAAAAGTGTTTGCGAAACGACAAACCTAGGGTTAAAAAGTCGGATCCCGACTGCGAGTCGACTCCCCTGAGTCGCGAGTCGACTCCCCTGAGTCGCGAGTCGACTCGACCTCGAGTCGACTCCAGAATATGTGCGAGTCGACTCCCGCAAATGCGCGAGTCGACTCCTGCTACAGCCGAGTCGACTCCTGATCGCGCGAGTCGACTCCAACCCACCAACGGTCATATTGTCAGGCTGCGCAGAGTGTGCAGAACGGGCAGAAAAAGCAGTGTAACGGCTAGTTTCTGTGGGGGTTGGCTTAAATAGCCACAGAAGACTGTAGCAAGGAAGAGCACAACCATTCCACTCCAAGCATTCAAGCTTTCAAGCTCTGCAACGTGCTCTTCAACGAAAAAGGGGAAGATCAGCATTTACTGCAACCAACTACATCTTTCCAGCAATTAAAGCCTCCTCCTCCTGCATTCAAGTCGACTACTCATTCGAGAGGAGACCGGAGTTCAAGAAGCCATTCCTCTACTTCAGCTTAAAAGCGTTTGAGGGCTTCTAAACTCCTCTTTTGATTATATTGTTTTACATCTGCTTTTGAGAAGCTTATTTTCCTTTGTTTCTATAACTTGTATTTACTTGGTTCAATCGGGGGATTGAATCAAGGGGACTAAGGTTGGTTGGTGAGCCAAGTTAAAAACCAACGTGTGTAAGGGTTTGATTGTGAGCCCGGAAAAACAATCGGGGTTGGTTCTAGTCGGTGAGCCTGGGAAAACCGACCGAGTTCGTTGTGAGCTCGTAAAACAACAAGTTTGGTTGTGAGCTTGCAAAACAACCGGCTGTAATCCAAGGGGGTTATAGTAAATTCCCAAGAGAGACTTGGGGAGTGGACGTAGGAGCAAGGGGTAGCTCCGAACTACTATAAAACTCTGTGTTTGCATTGGATTGTCTCTCTTCTTCTTCCCCTCACATCACTCACAGCACTTAGCATTAATTAAATAACTTGCAATAGTTTTTAATTAATCAACCACATCGTTTTAATTATCTAAATTGATGCCCAGATAGACAACCCAAGAGGGGGGGGGGGTGAATTGGGTTTTTAAATTAACTTAGCTAATTAAAACTTTGTGGATGATTAACTAAATACTATAGCCAGTTATTTAATTAAAGCTAAGTGCTGTGAGTAATGTGTGGGGAAGAAGATGAGAGACAATGCACTACAAACACAAAGTTTTATAGTGGTTCGGAGCTAACCCTTGCTCCTACGTCCACTCCCCAAGTCTCACTTGGGAATTTCACTATAACCCCCTTGGATTACAGCCGGTTGTTTTGCAAGCTCACAACCGAACTTGTTGTTTTACGAGCTCACAACGAACTCGGTCGGTTTTCCCAGGCTCACCGACTAGAACCAACCCCGATTGTTTTCCCGGGCTCACAATCAAACCCTTACATTCGTTGGTTTTAAACCGGCTCACCAACCAACCTTAATCCCCTTGATTCAATCCCCCGATTGAATCAAGTAAATACACGAGATAGAAGAAAACAGAAAATAGCTTCTCAAAAAGCAGATTTAAAACAATATAATCGTAAAGGAGTTAGAAGCCCTCAAACGCTTTTAAGATGGTGAAGAGGTGTGGCTTCTGGAACTCCGGTCTCCTCTTGAAAGAGTGATCGACTTGAAAGCAGGAGGAGGAAGCTTTGAATGCTGGGAAGATGTTGGTGGAGCAGTAAATGCAGATCTTTCCTTTTTCTCGTTGAAGAGCACTTAGAGAGCTTGAAGACTTGAATGCTAGGAGTGGAATGTGTGTTCTCTACCTTGCTACAGTCTTCTGTGGCTATTTAAGCCAACCCCCACGGAAACTAGCCGTTACTCTGCTTTTTCTGGCCGTTCTGCACACTCTGCGCAGCCTGACAATGTGACCGTTGGTGGGTTGGAGTCGACTCGCGCGATCAGGAGTCGACTCGGCTGTAGCAGGAGTCGACTCGAGCTTTTCCGGAGTCGACTCGGCAACTGTTCCCAGTTTGAATTAAAGTTGCCGTCTTGACTGGGAGTCGACTCGTCTTGACCCGGAGTCGACTCGCCAACTTCTGGCGCTGACCTGGCAATTTTGGAGTCGGCTCATCCTCTGTAGTCCGTGGATCCAAATTTGAATTTTGTCCACTCGAGTCGACTCGACTGTCCTGGGAGTCGACTCGAATCTCAGAGCCCGAACTCCCGATTCTCTGTCTTTTGGCTCATCCAGTCTTGGAGTCGACTCGAACTTCCTTGGAGTCGACTCGGCTCTCAGTTTCCGAAAGTTGGTCTTCTGCCTTTTGACGTGAAGCTTGTCTTGGAGTCGACTCGAGCTGTCTGGGAGTCGACTCGAATCTCAGAGGCAGTAACATGGTCTTCTGTCTGTCGATGGTCGCACAGTCTCGGAGTCGACTCGCGTACTGCGGGAGTCGACTCGAATCTCAGAGTCCATAAAACGCTCTCTGACTTTTTCTTTGTGTACCGCTGGGAGTCGACTCGCGTTCCACTGGAGTCGACTCGAATCTCAGAGTCCATAAAACGCTCTCTGACTTTTTCTGTGTGTACCGCTGGGAGTCGACTCGCATTCCACTGGAGTCGACTCGAATCTCAGACCTGAAAAACTGCTCTTCTGTCCTTCTGTCTGTTTTCGGTCGGAGTCGACTCGTACTGATCAGGAGTCGACTCGAGCTCGTGCCAGTGACCTTGATACGCTTGGAGTCGACTCGTGAAACTCGGGAGTCGACTCGTATCTCAGACATTGGTTCATGCAGACTTCTTAACTTATCCAAAATGCTATGAACCAAGTCTAGAGACACTTGGACAGGATTTTCACTGAAACACTCAATTGAATTCATTAGTAATCACAAGATATACTCAACTGCTTTGAGCTCATCAAAATCAAACGGGGTTTTAATCGATCACTCCACAATCTCCCCCTTTTTGATGATGACAAAACTTTGAGTATATGTAAAATGAGTTGCTCAGTAAATAATGAAATAAACTCCATAAATGAATTCAAATGTCTGATAATTTAATTTATCCAAGTTTGAAAGGAGTGAAACATTAAATTTCGGAGTTAAAGTTCCCCCTTTCATTTGGAATTATATAAGCCTTCATATTCTGCAATCAATTGTTTGGCTTATATGACATTAATGATTTAGCTTGATTAAAATTCAGATTCTCCCCCTCAACATATGCATTCAACTATGTTTTGATTTTCTGACTTTCCTTTTAATGCTTTGAAATTTTTGAACTAAAATTTTTGTTTTTAGAGGGAAAATCTGTCAATTTGTTCTTGAGTAGGATTCAGCTAATCTCCGAATATCCCTTGAATAGATTCTGGAGATTACTCCATTAGGAGCCCCAAAAGAGAGATAATGAGCCTCGAGGTACGGAATCCACTTAGAACAAATTTATGTGTGTTTTTAAGAGTTTATCGTTTTATTTATTTCCATTGATTTCTTTTACATATTTTTTAATATTTCTCCCCTTTTACATATTTTATACTTACACATTTCTCCCCCTTTTTGTCATCATACCAAAAAGGAGGTAATCACACACAATCAATGGCACAAATAGCACAGTCAATCATCAAATGGCACAGAAATGAAGATAAGATGTCTACTCATTGTATTGATATGAAGGTGAATACATTTGAGCATACAATAGGTAAAGCAAGAACAATACAAAAGAAGACAAAACACAACTCAAAATCATCTATGACCTCCTCGAGGATGTGGCTCCCCCTCTCGAGGATACATCTCCTCCTCTGGAGGATGTGGCTCCCCCTCTCGAGGATACATCTCCTCTTCTGGAGGATGTAGCTCCCCCTCTCGAGGATACATCTCCTCCTCTGGAGGATGTAGCTCCTCTTCTCGAGGATGTGACTCCTCCTCTCAATCGGCTCTGCTCCATGAGGAGGGCGACTGCCTCTGTAACATGGCCCAGCTGCGTGATAATAGACGTGGTGGCTCTGCTATGTGTAGTGGAGAGCTCAGTCACCGACGTCTGAAGCCTAGTCACCGAGGTCTGAAGTGCGTCCAGCTTGTCGATGAGCACATTCGACAAGCGCTCGGCCCCCTCGGTGGTGGTGTGCATGTCACGGCGGATGTCATCCCGCATCCTCCTCGTGGTGCTCGTGACCTCGCTCATGCTGTGAAACTGGGCCTGCACCAGGGTCCTAATGTTGTAGATCTCCTGCCGCACCTCAGCCGTCATGTCTGTCACGGCTGTCAAGGATGGGACCAATGCTAAGGATGGAGTGGGTGCAGGAGTGGGAGCTGGCACGGAACCTCGGAGCTCCCGGAGCAGCTCGTCCCTCAAATCTCGGACGATCTCCTGCCGCAGCTCCCGGAGCTGCTCTGGATCAATACGGACCTCCATAGATGGTGGAGCTGAGGAGGAAGGTCCGGCAGAGGTGGTAGGAGCAGGAGGAGTGGATGGAAGGTCTGGATGGTCTGGAAATTCTGGGTAGTCAGAATCTGGCTCAGGACTGGGTGATGGTCTGGTGGTCTGAGCGGTGAGAGTGGACTTCCTAACCCAGAGCCCTTCTCTCTTCCGAAATCCCATCCTGTGCATGGTCCCCGTACCCAAGCGATCAGTCCATCGCAAGGCACGAGAGGGTTCCTTCTCAGGAATGGAAATTTCGTACTGCCTAAAGAGAAGAGTGAATATCATTCCGTATGGGAGGGAGAGCCTAGGTCTATCCAGGGGCTCACACATATACCTATAAATGAGCTTGGGGAAGTTGACCGGGGTGTCCTGAAGAATGTAAGACATAATAGCTAGGTCCCTCTCATTCACAAAATCAAATCTCCCTGTCTTAGGGAAGATGGACCTGGACAAAATGCTCAAAAGGATTCTCACTTCAATAGGAAGTGAGCTAGCAGATACCTCATCTAGGAGAGACTGAGGTGGATGCCCTAAGACGATCGTAAGGGCCTCAAATCTATCCTCAGGATGTGCAGGAGCCACCCCTACTAATGGAAGGTGGAGGATATGGGCAATGAGGTCCTCTGTGACACGCAATGGGACACCTAATACCGTGCCCTCAATATCTCCATCTCCCCGATGGACGGTACTGTAGAACTCTTGAACTAGGCCAGGATAGGTGGGAAGGTCCAAGGTGAGGAAGTACTCTAGACCCTGGGCTCTAAGCCTATCGCCTATGGTGAATCCTTCCCGGGAGAGATAGTCGAAAGTGACATACCTCCCGGAGGTGACGGCCTTCCCGGCCAACGGCCTAACATGAACCACCCTAGGCGGGGAACGATCCGGAGGAGGTTGCCTCGCGGGATCGTGCCGCGCCTTGGAGCGCCGCTCGGGACCGGCCACGGGACGGGACCTCTTTCTAACAACTCCCTTGCGAGGCATCTTGACCTAAACGAGATGAAAACCTAGAGAACGAAGAAGGATCGATAGAGGAAGCTCGGGACTGACCTGAAAAGACCTAGGAACGGACGGAAACTCAATGTCCGGCGAAGAATCGACGGGAAAAGGGCTTGGAGACGATCGAGGATGACCTAGGAGTCGGCTCTAGGGCTTTGTGAACAGTGGCGGCTTGAGAAAAAGTGTTTGCGAAACGACAAACCTAGGGTTAAAAAGTCGGATCCCGACTGCGAGTCGACTCCCCTGAGTCGCGAGTCGACTCGACCTCGAGTCGACTCCAGAAAATGCGCGAGTCGACTCTCCTTATGCGCCTGTAGACTTCGAGTCGACTCCCGACAATGTGCGAGTCGACTCCCCCTCAGCTGCCAACTTTGCGAGTCGACTCCCCCCAAATGCGCGAGTCGACTCCCCTTAGGAGCCGGCTCTGAAACTTACTCGAGTCGTCTCTAACCTTGGCACGCACTTAAAAATCATGCTATAACCGTGCCAAATGAGGGAAAATCACCTAGTTGGGATCTGATTTGATGATCATTGAATAGAAACTCTATTTTAACCTCATTTTAACCATCAAAATCAATTAATCTAGTGGAAACTCCCACTAGGATGGGTCAATCACTCCTAATCCCCTCCTAAGTACACTGAACCTCTCTTCACTTAGGGGTTTTGTGAAAATATCTGCTAATTGATTATCAGTACAAACAAATTGGAGAGTCACATCACCATTCAATACATGATCTCTTATGAAGTGATGTCTTATCTCAATGTGTTTAGTTCTTGAGTGTTGAATTGGATTTTTAGTTAGGTTTATGGCACTTGTATTATCACAATTAATGGAGATTTTATCTTGTTTAATGCCATAATCTTCTAATTGTTGTTTAATCCACAAGATTTGAGCACAACAACTCCCGACTGCAACATATTCAGCTTCTGCAGTGGATAATGCAACCGAGTTTTGTTTCTTGTTAAACCATGAGATTAGGTTTTCTCCTAGAAATTGACAAGACCCGCTGGTACTTTTTTGTTGACCCCCTAATGGATTTTGATGAATACAAAACACTAGAGTAAAATTCCATTATATCTTAACAATTCGATTGAGGAATTCATGTGTTTTACTTAGAAAATTGTTAAGAAATGTCTAGGCAAGTTCTCACAATTTTTATGAATTTATTGAAGAATATTTTGAGCTAAAGAAAAAGTTCAGGGACAGCCGAGACGTCTCCTGATAGTTTCAGAGACGTCTCTGGCACAAACAGGAAGAACTGGCACACTTGGAGTCGTCCCCGGCACCTGCCGAGTCGTCCCCGCGTTAGCGGAGTCGACTCTCTCAGAAGCGGAGTCGACTCTCTCAGTGGCGGCAGAAAGACGTTTCTCAAGGGATATGCGCGAGACATCCCCGCTGTACGCGGAGTCGTCCCCGCAAGCAAAAAGGAGACTCCCCGAGACGTCCCCAAGATGGCGGAGACGGCTCTCTCAGGGTTTTCCAGAGAATGGTTTTTGCGGTGATAAGGAAGCGGAGTCGACTCTGAGATAGCGGAGTCGTCCCCACGCATAAAGTGGACACAAGCGGAGACGTCCCCTGAAAGAGCGGAGACGACTCTCTCAGGGAATTCCAAAGGGCAAGTTTTTCGGAGACAAAGAAGCGGAGTCGTCCCCAAAGAAGCGGAGTCGTCCCCACTCAAAAAGCACAGACAAGGCGAGACGTCCCCGTAAAGTGCCGAGTCGACCCCAGATAAAGTAAAAAGTAAAATCCTGTAGGTGAGACGTCTCTCGCTGTAGCGGAGACGTCCCCGGAGCGCCTGGGACGCGACTGACAGCTTTTCAGGTTTGATTTTGAATTTCAAATCCTTCTCTTTTTGTCTCTAACGGCTATATTTGCTTTTTGGGCTATAAAAGGGACCTCTTAAGTGGTTCTCAAAAACTCTTCACCAACCCAAAGCAAAATCATTCAAGAGAGAAGTTTGAAAGAAAAGCTCAAGGGAGTGAGTGCATCCAAGGAAGGAAATCAAGTACTTTCAAGTCTCCCAAGTGATTTCAAGCTCAACCACTCTCGCGCGCTCGGGAATCAAAGCTCACACTCAACCCTACGCGGTCTACCTTGGAAGAATCAACATCTCCCACGCTTCCAACGGCAAAAAGATTCTTCCGGGTTTCATTGTTCATAAGTGCTATATTTGCTTTCTAGAGCTTTTATATTCTTTTGTACACTCTTTTATCGTGGTGCTTGTTCAAGTCAAGGGACTTGGAACAAGGGAAAGGCGTCCCAAGCCTAAGAGAAATTGGGGGTTTAGGGTTTGTTGTGAGCCCGGTGTAAAACAACGAGTTGGGTAGTGAACTCGCAAAACTACCGTACTGTAATCTTGGATTATAGTGGAAATACCCAAAGGCGCTTTGGGGAGTGGATGTAGGAGCAGTGAAGGCTCCGAACCACTATAAAACCATGTGCTTGTGGTTGTCTTCTCTTATCCCTTTATCCTTGCTTTAGTTTATATATTTGTGTGTTTTAATTTTAAATTAGTCAAAAAGTTTTTTAAAACACCCAATTCACCCCCCTCTTGGGTGACCATCTTTGGACAACAAGTGGTATCAGAGCAGGTGCTCTTATATTTCTTGAAAGACCTAACCGTCTTAGCCAAAGATCTAGATGGGAACACCCTTTAACAATGTTCCTGCCGAGGGGCAAGCAACCAATAGACCTCCACTCTTCAATGGGACAAATTATACCTATTGGAAGACTAGAATGAAAATCTTCATTCAAGCACAAGACTATGCCTTGTGGAGGGTTATAGTCAAGGGACCACAAGAACCATCACACATAGTTAATGGCATTCGAGTTCCCAAACCTGAAGAGGATTGGGATGAGAATGATGATAGGATGGCTCAACTCAATTCTAGAGCCATGAACTCATTATTTTGTTCTTTAGATGCAAATGAGTTTAATAGAGTCTCCACATGTAGTTCCGCTAAGGAAATATGGAATAAGCTTGAAGTTACCCACGAGGGTACAAATCAAGTCAAGGAGTCCAAAGTGAACATTCTAGTTCACAAATATGAGTTGTTTAAGATGGAACCCAATGAAACCATCACATGCATGTTTACACGCTTTACGGATATAATTAATGGTTTAAAAAGCTTGGGTAAATCCTACACTAACCCGGAACTTGTGAGTAAAATTCTCAGGTCTTTGCCAAAAGCATGGGAAGCAAAGGTCACGGCGATTGTAGAAGCCAAAGACCTCAACACCTTGGGGCTAGAGCAACTCTTGGGCTCATTGATGACGCATGAGCTCACGATGAAGCAACATGAAGAAGAGTTGCCGAAGAAAAAGACAATCGCACTCAAGGCTACCTCAAGTGTGTGTGAAGAAGAGAGCAGTGGGAGTGAAGAAGAAAGCCAAGATGAGGACTTGGGGTTGATAGTTAGGAAGTTTAAGAAATTCATGAGAAGGAAGAAACCCTTCCCAAGAAAGAAATTTGGAGGTAGAAATGATTGGAAAAAAGAAAAGGAAAAAGAAAGAGATCCAATCATATGCTATGATTGCAAGAGACCGGGACACATTCGTTCCGAATGCCCTCAACAAAACAAGTATTTTGGAAAGAAGAAGAAGAAGGCATTGAAGGCAACATGGGATGATAGTGACACATCATCCTCCGAGGAAGAGAAGGAAGAGACCGCCAATTTATGCTTCATGGCGTTCGAAGACGACGAGGTATGTCAAAACCCAACCATAAATTTTACTTTAGAAGAATTGTATGAAGCTTTTCAAGAACTTATGGGTGATTGTAGTATGTTAGGAGCAAAAAATAAAGAATTAAAAGCCTCCAATCAAAACTAAAGGAAGACATTGAAAACCTATTAATTGAAAAGGAGAGCGTTAAAAATATTAATACTACTAACCTAGAAATTAAGAATTCAAAACTTAGTATTGAAAATGAAAAGGGAAAAACAGTAATTAAGGAATTAAATCTAAAATTAAAATCCCTATTCGATATTAATACCTCACTTGCACAAAATGTTGAATCTCTTAAAAAGATAAGGAAGAACTAGTCAAAGAAAATTTGAATCTTAAGAATGAGGTACATAAGTACAAACCAATTGTTGAAAAATTCACACAAAGTTCTGAAAAATTAAATCTCATTCTTTCAAATCAAAGAGCCGTTTTTAATAAAGCCGGATTAGGTTATAAAACTAATAAACAACAAAAGTATCTAAAGAATTTCTTTGTAAAAGCGAAAGATGTAAAAACTGAAAAACCTACATGCTTTCATTGTGGAAAGACTGGACATAAAGTCTACTCTTGTATTCAAAGAAAAATCCAAACTAACAAGAGTACATTTGTGAAAGCCAAAAACATAACTAAAGTATGGGTGCCTAAGGGAACCAACCACACTAACCACGAAGGACCCAAGAAAACTTGGGTACCTAAGAGCTTCACATGATCATTTTGCAGGTATGCCTTGCAGCCGAAAATAAAAAGAGAATGTGGTATCTTGATAGCGGTTGCTCAAGGCATATGACCGGTGACAAGAGTCTCTTCGTCACCTTGGAATCAAAAGAAGGAGGAGTAGTTACATTTGGAGACAATGCTAAAGGCCGAATCATTGGTGTCGGTAAAATCTCCATATCATCCTCCTCATTTATTGATAATGTATTGTTAGTTAATGGACTGAAACATAATTTATTAAGTATAAGTCAATTTTGTGACAAGGGCTTTTAAAGTATCATTTGAATCGTCACTATGCATAATTAGTAGTCCAATTGATAATGAGATCATACTCACAGGACATAGGCATGGAAATGTTTACATGGTAGATCTTGATGATCTCACCATGAAGGATGGCCAATGTCTTGTAGCCATGAATCCTAAAGTCAATGAGACTAGTTGGTTATGGCATCGTAGGTTAGGGCATGCTAGCATGGATTTAATTTCTAAATTGATTACAAAGGATCTAGTCAAAGGACTACCGAAAATAGACTTTGAAAAGAATAAAATTTGTGCGGCATGTCAATTAGGAAAACAAACAAGAAGTTCTTTTAAGTCTAAGAACATAGTCTCAACGTCAAAACCCTTAGAACTAATTCACATGGATTTGTTTGGACCCACTAGAACTGCTAGTCTAGGGGGTAAGAAATTTGGTCTTGTCATTGTTGATGATTTTTCACGTTTTACATGGGTTTCATTCCTTGCACACAAAGATGAGTCCTTTCCCGCTTTTATCAAGTTTCATAATAAAGTTTCAAATGAACTCAATCTTAAGCTAAAAGCAATTAGGAGTGATCATGGTACCGAGTTTGAAAATCAACACTTTGAAAAGTTTTGTGACGAAAATGGTATCAATCACAATTTCTCGGCACCTAGGACACCCCAACAAAATGGGGTGGTAGAAAGGAAGAATCGCACACTCGCAGATATGGCTCGTACCATGTTGTGCGAATCGGATCTACCAAAGTATTTTTGGGCTGAAGCAATAAATACCTCATGTTATATCTTAAATCGTGCTTTAGTTAGATCTATCTTAAAGAAAACACCATATGAATTGATAAAAGGCAAAAAACCAAATATAAGTTATTTTCATGTTTTTGGTTGTCGATGTTTTATTTTGAACAATGGAAAGGACAATCTCAGTAAATTTAGTGCCAAATCAGATGAGGGGATCTTCTTAGGTTATTCCTCATCTAGTAGAGCATACAGGGTCTTCAACAAGAGAACTCTCGTTGTTGAAGAATCCATTCATGTTGTTTTTGATGAAACTAATGGAGATTCTTCTAGAAAAGAAGAAGATGTTGATGCAGGTATACTTGAAGACCGAATCAAGGAATTCTCCATACAAGACAAACAACATGAGGATGAGGTTAAGGAAGATACAAATCAGCAAGATGAAGAAGATCAACCTCCATCAAACAATCAAGATCTTCCTAAAGAATGGAGGTATGCACATGGTCATCCAAAGGATCTAATCCTTGGTGATCCTTCACAAGGTATAAGAACTAGTTCTTCTCTAAGAAACACTAGTAATTATCTTGCTTTCGTTTCACAAATAGAGCCTAAATCACTAGAAGAAGCTGAAAAAGATGATAATTGGATGAACGCTATGCAAGAGGAATTAAACCAATTTGAAAGAAATGAAGTTTGGACTCTAATGAAAAGACCCCCAAATGTTTCAATTATAGGCACCAAGTGGGTGTATAGAAATAAACTAGATGAAGATGGAATAGTAATAAGAAACAAAGCTAGGCTAGTGGCCAAAGGATATAATCAGGAGGAAGGAATAGATTTTGATGAAACTTTTGCTCCTGTTGCTAGATTAGAAGCTATTAGATTACTTTTGGCATATGCATGCTTCATGGACTTTAAACTCTATCAAATGGATGTAAAAAGTGCATTTCTAAATGGTTATATAATGGAGGAAGTTTATGTAGGACAACCTCCAGGTTTTGAAAATCACTTACATCTAGATTATGTGTATAAATTGCATAAAGCATTGTATGGACTTAAGCAAGCTCCTAGGGCATGGTATGAAAGATTAAGTAATTTCCTAATTGAAAACAAATTTAAGAGAGGAAATGTAGACAAAACCCTCTTTATTAAAAGAAAAGGAAATGACTTATTGCTTGTACAAATTTATGTGGATGATATAATTTTTGGTGCTACTAATGATAGTCTTTGTCAAGAGTTTGCCAAGCTTATGCAGGGAGAATTTGAAATGAGCATGATGGGTGAGCTCAACTTCTTCCTTGGGC
Source organism: Phoenix dactylifera (assembly GCF_009389715.1). NCBI lineage: Eukaryota > Viridiplantae > Streptophyta > Magnoliopsida > Arecales > Arecaceae > Phoenix > Phoenix dactylifera. Next base: position 3,046 of record NW_024068858.1, on the reverse strand, counting down.
TGCAAATAAAACAATCAGAGGAAGGCATATTCATCAGTCAGTCCAAGTATATCAAAGAAATGTTGGAGAAATTCAAGATGAAGGATGCAAAAGAAATCAGCACACCCATGGGCTCAAGTTGCAAGCTTGATAAGGATGAAAAAGGTAAAAGTATAGACTGCAAATTGTACAGAGGTATGATAGGCTCTTTACTTTACCTTACTGCTAGTAGACCAGATATATTATTCAGTGTTTGTATGTGTGCTAGATACCAAGCATGTCCTAAGGAATCACACTTGCAAGCTGTTAAAAGAATATTTAGATATCTAGTAGGGACATCTAATGTAGGCTTATGGTACTCTAAACAGTCTGACATAAACTTAATTGCTTATTCCGATGCTGATTTTGCCGGGTGCAAACTCGACAGAAAAAGCACAAGTGGGACATGTCAATTCTTGGGTGCCAATTTGGTTTCTTGGTTTAGCAAGAAACAAAATTCAGTTGCCTTGTCCACAGCTGAAGCTGAGTACATTGCAGCTGGAAGCTGTTGTGCCCAAGTGCAATCAACTTAACAATACACCAATTAAAATGGAAGCTGTTGACTTCGGTATTAAAATGGACAATATACCAATTAAGTGTGACAATACAAGTGCAATCAACTTAACAAAAAATCCTGTTCAACACTCTAAGTCAAAGCATATAGAGATTAGGCATCATTTTATTAGGATCATGTGATGAAAAATGATGTGATGATTGAATATGTATGTACTGAAAATCAATTAGCTGATATCTTTACAAAGCCCCTTTGTAAAGATAGATTCAATTTCTTAAGGAATGCGTTGAGCTTGTATGATCCTAGCAAATGAAGTGAACTTGTATTGCTTTACTTTGCTACTCGAACTAGTAACCCACCTCAAGGCAAAACATATGTGAAAACATGAATTCATCTAAACTAAATGACGAACTGTTTGACTTTCCGGAGGATGGTTACCCTCCCTTGGACTCTTCATAGAGATATTTTCAGAGCCTATAACATGGGTATTCGAAATTTGGTCAAACATTCCTCATTTCAATCTTAATAATCTAAAAGTCATTATCAAATCATTATAGGATGTATTATTAAGGGGGAGGATCACAAACAAATTCACTCTATGTCTATCAAAAGAAATCACGATTGATTAGGGTGATTAAACAAAAATCTGGAACTGCAGTCTGAAATTTTTTGTGCCGGAGACGTCTCTGGCAAGTCGCAGAGACGTCCCCCCAGGAGGAGAACGTCTCGCCTTAGTGGCGGAGACGTCTCGGGGACCGAATGAGGGCTTTTTAAATAGGTCGAAATCGCTCGAGCCGACTCGAGCTTTCTCCCTCATTCCCGACCAAAACGGAAAGCCTAGCCTCACTTGCTCTCCACTTCAAAAACCTAGCTTCCATTTGCCCTAAATCGCAAAACCCTAGCATCCATGGCACCAAAGAAAGCTAGGACAACCCGTGGGAGGCGACCTAGAGTAGCGGGCGACGGCGAGGAACGGCGGGAAGAACCCTCCGCGCCTTCTCCTCCGGTTGCTCCGCCGACCACGGACGATTTTCTGTGCAAATCGCACAGTCACGACTGGCAGGCACATCGATTTTTCCTTTCTAGATCATGAGGGGTTCTCTATTGGAGAGAGACTCCGAGCCCAAGGGTGGGAGCACCTTTGCACCCTCAAAATCTCGACTACCCCGGCCTTGTTAGAGAAATGTTTAGTGATATGGCCTTAGGGGGACTTAGGGTACACTGCATATGTCCGAGGGACATTGGTAGAAATTAATGAGGATGTCCTATCCACTGTCCTACAAATTCCTAAGGACGGTGAGGCACCGACCTCACATCCCCAAAGGGAAATAGCCCTAAACTTGATTCTAGGAAGAGAGGACTGCGGCCCTCTTGATGTTGTCTACTCCCAAGGACCTAAATGCAAGAAATGAGACTTCTTTTTAAGCATTGTCAATCGGGTCCTATTCCCCAAAACCGGTCGCTTCGATTTTGTTTCGGAGCGTGATTAGTCATAAATGCACCATATCCTACTAGGGATCCCCCCTAAACCTCCCTAGACTCATGCTAAATTACATTTGCCCATGTCATAGGTATTCTAGGTTTAGGTATACCCTATGGCATGATCTTTACCTTAATATTTAAACACTTCAAGGGTTCCCATTCCCACCAAATGAACCTGCAAAGGCCCTAAGAAACACCGATTATTACAATGAGGGCTCAATGAGAAGAATGGAATCTTCACAAGATAGATGGGGTCGTGGGTCAAGGTTCCAAAAAGAAAAGCACAAAACATAGAGCCTGAAATCCCCACATTCATGAGCCTGACCATCACTCTCCTCCACCTAGCCACATGGACATCCCTGATATTCCCTCCAGCTCAGCTGGACCTTCCACATCCATGCCACAACCTCCTCCAGTCAGTGGGACCTCCTTCCTATCAGGGAGCAGATGCCACTTTAGCATCTGTTATTTGTCAGCAGATGAGGAGGAGATTGAGATCCATGATGACTGCAGAGCTGGCCCCATCAGACAAGAGCTGAAGGAAATTAGAGCTCAAATTGAAGCCACAGAGCAGCAAATAGTTTGGGTAGGTGCCACCCCAAACATTCAGATCGATAGAGCTCAAAGACAGCTTGAAGGCCATTTCCAAGAGTCTCAAAGAGTTGACAAAGCCCAGATGGCAATGGTGGGCACCCTAGTTGCCCAACTTAGAGGCAGAATTGAGATGGCAACCTTAGAGTTTGAAGCACTTGTGGCAGGTTTCCACAAGTCACAGGGAGATCACTTTAAGACTCTCATGGATTCTATCAATGGCTTCATAGATGCAGCCTGTAAGGCTTATGCACAAAGTACAATGCCCCATGAGCAACGACGCCGATGATGGATATCCTATAGGATCTTCTTTTTGTAAATCCTAGGCCATTGTGAAACACTTTTGTACTAGAAATCAATACTTGTTATGACTCTTCCTTTTGTACTTGAAATCAATACTCTTATGTACTAACTTCAAAGACTTACAATGACATATGAATG
>NW_024068857.1:0-91321 GCF_009389715.1 Phoenix dactylifera | reverse complement strand
TAAGTGGAGAAAGAGTTTTCCACTATCAAACTCGAGTCGAATAAATCTTGACATATGACAGACGATGGGGTTTGACGAGTTGTCCATGACCTCCATCCTGTAGGGATCCACGATAGTAGGACTGTATCACACGTTAACTGCACCTAGAGGTTCATCATTCCATTCTGCTGGGTAGCCACTACATGCTGCTAGGTGTCACTGATGGATGGTGGGACTCACAGGGATTATCTCGATGATCGATAAACCCTAATGAGTTGAGTTGGAATCGTTCCAACCCATTGAAAGGAGTTTTCAATGATATAGTGATAGAGATCACAATATATCTCACTACCAGTCAGAATAGAACCTATGGGGTCACACACACTAGAAGTATTGACCGATCCGATGGTTGAAAAGTGATTATGAATCACGAGTAATCAATTCGATTGATAAGAAGTTGAAGAAGGAAAGGGAATTAATTAATTGGACTTGAAACAAGAGTCCTACTTCGAGTAGGATTTCTAGAGTCCTAATTGGATTAGGACTGGAAATCCTAGTTGGAGTAGAACTGGGATTCCTACTTGGAATAGGACTCCTGCAATCCTAATGAGATTAGGAGTTTTGAATCAAAATTGGATTCCTACTTGGAGTAGGATTCCTAGAGTCCTAATCGGATTAGGACTTCGGATTCAAATAAGAGTCCTAATTAGATTAGGACTAAAATTAAATATGTCCTAATTTGGATTAGGGTTTCTTAAGTCACAATTAATTATCTAATGAATCAATAAGACTCCTAATTGGATTAGGATTGAAGAGTTCAATTGAGTCAAAATTGATTTAAGTTCTAATTGAATTAGGACTTACCTAGATTGGATCCTAATTGGTTCACCCTTGGGCTAAGCCTAATTGGATTAGGGCTTGACCACATTAGGGCATTTCAAACCCTACTTAATGTGGATTAGGGTTTACCATGAGGAGAGGAATATGCCCCTCCCTTTTCCATGTGGAGAAGGGAGAAGAGAAAGGTAATTACTCTAGGGCTCCTAGATTGTAGGAGCCCTAGATGGTTATAAAAAGGGGCAAAGGGGGCCGGCGCCCTAGATGAGATCTTCTCCTCCTCCAAGCCGTGGCCACCCCTCTCCCTTCCTTGGTTCAGCCGCCATCAGCAAGGGGAAAAGAAGAAGAGGCGTGCACCTCTCCTTGGCCTCCTTCCTTGGTTCCAACGCAGGGAAGAAAAGAAGGCTGCGTGGGGATTCTTCTTCTTCCTCTTCTTCATCCTTCTTCTTCCTCCTCTCAAGCACAATCAAGGGTTGATTGAAAGAGAGGAAATCAGCCATCAAAAGAAGTCTTTGCAAGGGAGCTAGCACCCCGGGAAGACTAGAGAGCTTTGATCGGATCACTGCTTCGTGTGGATACCCGTAGAGGCCGGACACTTGAACAGCTTCAAGCGAACCTTCATCCTAGACCACGAACTTCAGTTTGCGGTGATCATCTATCCGCACAAGGTGAAGATCTGATCTTCTAAAGATTTTAAAAATTTTTAATCCTTATCTAACTACGAACGGTTCATGAAACAACGTTCATGCGATGAACGTCGATCCCGCTCATGCCGATTTCGCTGCCATCTGAATTTTTTTGAAATATCAGCGGCATGGGCGGGTTCCCAACATGATTGACTTATGCTTTTAGAAATTGTTTCATGGTTTGCCTAAACTAAAATATATTTTTACGTATGTCATAACCATGAAATACACAAGTTTATGCTTAAAATTTTGATTTAAAATAACTTGTGAGAAGCTATGAATCCTTGAACATAATGAAAATGTTGTTTGCTGATATACATTATATGATACATAAGATTATTTCTTTATTCTGCTCTTTCATGTAAATTACTTGAGAATAACAAAAAGAGAGAGAGATAAAGAAAAGAAAATGAACATTATTCAAGAAAAGTAAAATCTAAGTGAAGGCAAATACTCCAATCTTAAGGAAAAGCAAAACAAGCATAATATATTCGGCGCATTTGTGAGACTTGTGTGAGCATTCTTTTGGAAGGTGTAAAATCCATAATTAATTACACTTAAACAGGGAGAGTTTGAAGTGAACATTTTAACCTTTCTATATTGCTCATCATAGGGATGGTGCCAATGGGAGGCTAGTGGTAGTACCCGGCACTATTTGACCCAACTATTCGGTGTAGGGTATATTAGGGACGTCACAAGAGGAGGCTAGTGGTAGTACCTCGTGCCCCTTCCAACTCCACCGGATAGGGAGCAAATAGAGTATAGAGCATAAGAAAGTAAAAACGAAAAATAATATCAAAATGTTCGTTAATTGGTTAAGAAAAGAAATTCAAAAATGAGAAAATGAATGATAAAGTAAATGAAAGTATATAAGAAGAATCAAGTCAAGTTTTAATCACTTGGAAACACACCTTAAGGATGAAATCAGTGCAAGATTGTATTTAAATAGGGGGAGTTTATTTGAAAAGAATTGATTTTGATCCTTGACATGCTTATTCTTAATATTTTAATGCATGACTTAACACATAATATATTTTGCATGTGGCATGATGTTTTAAATTATGGGTTCTCAATATTTTGTAATGCTCCATGCTTTGATAATTTGATTGAATGTTTGAAATATTACATAAAATTATTTTATGGTATTATTGAAAAGAAATTTCAGATTTGTCGTTTACACTCATCTTTGAAATTGAAAGTTGAATAAATTTGTAAAAAGGAGAAGAGAAGGATATCTCTATTTAGGCAAACTGAATTGATTTTGTTTTATTTCAACTTGCCTAACTTTTTGTACATAATGTTCTAATTCGTACCAAAACTCAATATTAAATACAAATATTCTAATATACTCTTATATGTTTGAAATATGTGTTTTCAATCGTAATGATTTAAGATGAGCTACAATGTGGAAGATACATATCTCAAATTATAACTTTGGAAGCCTCCTTGAAAATCTTTATGAAGTTCAGAATCCGATTTTGTATAAAAGTTTTAACTTAATTTAAAAATGCTTATATCGTTACATCCTTGTAACCTTAGTTATATGCTTCAATGATCGCATCATTCAGAGAATAACTCAATATAATTCCTAAATGAAAATTTTAACTTAGAAAAATAGAATTAATTTGATGCCTTGGTTGATTGCTCCGATACGCATCTGAAACATATCATTTTTATCTTTAAAGTGTACTAAAATTAGTCTAAATGATGTATTTTTCAATGATCTTGATTGCGAACAAATATTTCTAAATATATGATTTTATTTTGATATTAAAAAGATTTATTATGTTTCATGTATACATTGTTGTGAATCTATGAGTAAGAAATTAAATCCTATAAACATTACTTGAATGATCTTCTATATCCCTTTCTGCATGATTGTTGCTTCCATCACTAAAAGAAAAAGCTATTTTTAAAAGAAAGTGAATGCTCCTAAAGCTAGAAATATTTTAACTCACTCAAATGACTCTTAAAAGAAAGAAAATGTAATTGTTTTTGAAAGAAATTGAGCTTCAAATGAATTATTTTTTATTAATATTTCAGTACATTTTCTCAAAGATTAAGAGAAAGCATAACTTGTTCTTGAAAGATGAAAAAGAGTGATTGCTATAAATTTTGAAAAACTCTAGATCACTTTACATTCTTAATATCATAGAATTTAGTTTTATTCACGCTTATCATTAACATCTAAAATTCAACAAAAAGAAAAGAATGATTAAAGAAGAATGCATCTTTTGAGGGGGAGCTTTAGACATATCAATCTCTCTAGATTTTGCATCTTATTCAAAAGTCACAATCATATGATGCTTACCTTGAATATTTTATGAATTGATTTTGATGAACCTCCTTGTGTTGCCATTACTTGTCTTAATTATATATAGCCTATACTTTGAGTTTAATTCTAGAGCGTTTATTATCTCAAATGAATATGATTTGATACTTGCAAATATGCTCTCAATGGGTTAAGTTGAAAATATGCTGAAATTTGTAGAAAACATATTTTCAAGATTAACAATTTGAATATTTTATTGAAAATTATCTTCAAATTCTAAACTCTTAAATAGGATGATCAATTAAGGGGGAGAAAGAAAATTTCAGAGAAAGGGATCATCTGGAACTTAATTGCATAAATCATAACTAAAGGCGAGAGAAAGAATACTAAATGAGAAGTGATCCTAATACTCTCCAATATGTATTATAAATATCTGAAATTTAAATCTGAAAATCTCTGTTATACACCTTGAGGCTTGCTATTTGGTTAATATATCTTATGCATCAATCATGAACCAAATTGCAATTCAAACAGTTGATTTTAAGAGCCTCTAGTTTAATGAAAAAGGGGAAGAATAATGTGTTGAATTTTCTTGAGTATCTCTTGTGAACACAAATTTAAAAGTAGCTGCTACATATGATAGATTTATAGATTTTAAAATCAGAAAATCAGCTGTCTTGAAAATTATTTGAAAACGAATTCCATCTGTCTCTATTAGAAAATCTATTTTGAAATTCACTAAAGAGTTCTTATTGGCTTGCTCTTTAGAGCTTCAATTTTGTGCCAATTCATTTTTATATGTATCAAAATGTGTTTCTCTTTAACGGAGTAAAAGAAAGTCTTTAAAAGGGGTTAGATTTCCATTCATGCCTTCTTTGAATATCAGTCTTGATACTCCTTGAATTAACTTGAAAAAGGTTCCACCTACACTTGATTTGAAAACTATCTTTGGAATCACATTCGATGTGCTCTCATTATAATTTGCTCTGAAATCATCTTAATTGGCTCTGATCTATGCTAATTAATCTTATTCTGACATTATTGTCTTGAGTTATATGATTCATATTTTTGCAATAATTTGACATGCATTAACTGAAAATCAGAGTACAATAAGGAAAAGAAATATTTGAGTATCATTATCTTTGCGCTTAATGTTTCATTATCTTGCAACCTTTTTGATGTTGTCAAAAAGGGGGAGAAATATCTGAGTATATGCTCATAATGCTTTATGTGTTGACTATATTAAGTTGATTAAATCTAAAGCATTATCGTAAAGTATATTTTAAAGATATATGTTTCTACTTCATACAACTTAGCTATGCATTAGTTCTAGAACACAATATATTTTATATTGCACATACTCCAAGTTTTGTCATCATCAAAAAGGGGAGACTGATGACCCAAAGATTGAGTTAAAGATTGATTTTGATGATCACAAAATCTTGAAGTATAATTACTAATGTTTGCGTTGCAAGAAGAAAGATAATTTGTTTTGCAAGGAACATAGCAAGTTGGAAAAATACAAGAAGGCCTCAAAAGCTCTCAAAAGTTGAAAGAAAGTTATACTTCATTGGCCCAAGTTTTAAGTTCAAAGGGTTCAAGTTGGAGGAGCAAATTCAAAGAAAGATTAAAAGAATAGTCCTGAGTCGACTCCTGGAAGTTCAGAGTCGACTCTGGCACTCTAGAGTTTCAAGGAACAGTGCTCGAGTCGACTCCGACTGAGAATAGACAAAAAGACAGAGAGTTGATTTTCAGCGCTACAGTGCTCGAGTCGACTCAAACTTCAGCGCTACAGTGCTCGAGTCGACTCCCAGCTACAGTGCCGGCAGACTCTTATTCAGAGTCGACTCCTACTTCAGCCGAGTCGACTCGAATGCTGTGAGGCATAACGACTAGTTTTTTCTCAACTCCAACGGCTCTATTTTTGTCTCTAACGGCTAGATCTTTGTTCCCACGCCATCCAAAGCTATAAAATCAAGGGAGAGCTAGGGGAGAAGTTAAGGAAGTGGGAGAGAACACATAGGAAAGATTTCAAAGAGATTTCAAGAGAAACCTCCCAAAAGCACAAAAGGGCCATTCAAAGCAAAAGTGAGAGAAGAAGAGCATCCGAGTGAATCCCAAAGCTTCCTCTCCAACTGTGTACTGCCTCAATAATCCTCTACCTCGTGCGAAATCAGAAGAGGGTCAAGTAAAGAAGAAGCCGAGTTCCTCATCTACAAAACTTGTTTGAGAGCTTCTCTTTACTCTATTTGTTTACATTGTTATATTGCTTGTTTAAGAAGCTTTGATTTGTTTTAAACTCTTGTTCTAATATCTTGTAACTTGATTCAATCAAGGGATTGAATCAAGGGTTAAGGTTTGTTGGTGAGCCAAAGGAAAAACCAACGGTGTAAGGTTGTGGTTGGTGAACCGGAGAAAACCAACTGGGTTGATTGTGATCCCGTAAAAACAATCGGATTGGTTCTAGTCGGTGAGCCTGTGAAAACCGACCGAGTTCGTTGTGATCTCGTGAAAACAACAAGTTAGGTTGTGAGCTTGTAAAAGAACCGGCTGTAATCTGAGGGATTATAGTAAAATTCTCAAGAGGTCTTGGGGAGTGGATGTAGGTGCTGGGGTGTACCGAACCACTATATATCTTTGTGTTTGTGATGCTTTATCTCTTGTGTTCCATGCCTTACATTCATACTTGATTGTGTAATATCTCTAGCTTTGTTTCCTATTGATTTATAAGTGATTGTTTAGAACTTGCTTAGCTTCCACTCCATTCTTACCATTCGCATAGATTAAAATTGATCATACAACTATAAGTTAATTTTAGATCAATTGCACCCTCTAGCCATAGTACAATTGCTCTAGCTTAATTTTCCACTGCTTTACTTGTAATTGCCTAGAGCTTAAGTAAGTAGCATCTTATCATCCCGCTGCATTCAATTCAAAGTAAAAATTAGGAAACATAATTTTTAGAAAACCCAATTCACCCCCCCTCTTGGGTTGTCACCTTGGGCAACACTGGCATTGCAATTCGTTGGACATGGATGCCAAAATGTAGCACCTAACTTTATTGTTGTCATCCAACCATTTTGCATGCGTCTCACGCTGTTCATTGATTGCACGGTTGGTAACACCGGAAGTTCATGGTCAAAAACATAAGCTATCTTTTCACAACTCAAGACAATCTTCAAGTTACGGAGCCAATCTTTATAGTTTGGTCCGGTCAACCTATTGTTATCTAGAATTCGAACTATCGGGTTGGAAGCCATTGACATCTGCAGAGAGTAAAGATTCTAATTAGAAATTTATATTTGACATTAATTTGTTTTAGAAACTTTTTAAACAAAATTGGATCAAATCCTCCCACTATTTTTCGGATCTCTCACACTTCCCTATAATGATACGGAAACCTGCGACTTAGGGTTTCGAGTGGGGTGTGCAGTCCCACCAATCTACATGTCACCTTATCTAACAGTTATTGAAGACACATAGACGATGAGTGTATAACTCTTGTATAATGCTTCATAAGCATATTGAGCTAACCTAGTCTCCAAGTTATAAGGACCTCACCTAACAGTTATTGGACCCGTTCTTTGGTTAAGTCAGACCCACCGTATATCCCGCGAAAATAAAGCCATGATTGGGTCCTCACCTAACAGTTATTGGAGCCTAACCCCACCTTTACCCCACAATATCTCATGTTAATAGAGAGGTCCAATCCTCTGATGCAACTAGCCCACTGTATCCAGCCAAGACTAATCAACACCGAAAAGATTTTAGCAACTCTACTACGGTGGAAGACCAATCGACTTAATATTAGGTAATCGGATCTTAGTAATTCCAACTTTGAGCTTTTCATAGGAGGTAATCGATAAATTGGCCAGGTAAGTAGGTGGGAGGCTCCTCTTACTCAGAAAGTAAGGTCCTAATTAGGTAACCACCTTTGAGCTTGCCTAGACACCAATTAGATCAATTAATCAGATATGGCTAGTTCAATGTATCGTTCACTCTCGATTGATTTAGAAAGGTTTTAGATCTCTTGGAACTTACATCTAATGTAACCAACTACCCCATACCATATGTCATTCGATTAATATTTTATGTAAATGTCACATTGGTTCAGGTTTACATCCTATGTAATTATGAAACCCTTTCATATATTATGTGATTACATCTTATATAAATGACATAATTATTTTAGTTTACATCTTATGTAAATGTCCTATTATTTAAGGATTTTATTTACATCTCATGCAAAAAAATTTTGTTTAACTAATACATACATCTCATGCATACATTGTTTTAAACATAACCTTAAACAAGTATGAACATTACCACATGCATCTTTTGTATATTTTCAGATCTGAAACTTTAAAGCTATTATGCTATTCTCTGGATTTCAGATCATGCATTACTTGATTTAAAACATTGTAATCTAATTACAATTCTAAAATAATTTACAAGATCATAGCAAATAAAAATCTGTATGCTGAAAATTGCAGCAACCTGAAATTTTAGCACGCAGAAAATCTAGCAAGCATAATTTCTTTAAAAATTAGATTTAAAATATGGTAATCAATCCTTAAGTCCTAATCATGCTTCCTAGAACCTTGACTCTGATACCACTGCTGAGTTACACCCCATTCGATGCGACGTTCGCAGCGAAATTCGAATAGGACATCGTTCATCATATGAACGTGCCTCAGATCGTAGAATTCAAAAATTTTTCTGGATCCAATTCAGAAGATCTTTGAACCACTAGGAAGGGGAGATTAGGATCTGAGGAGGGTTGATTAGATTTATAAAACTGAACAAAATTAGAAGTTATTAGATTTGAAGATCTCATCTTTAAAAATTCTGCAGGTGTAGAACACCGCAGCCTGATGATCTATTTAGGGTCCTGTTGAGCCGCACAATATCCGACTCTATAGGTATCCACACGAGGATCTAATCATCTGAGAATGGGTCTAATCGGAGTGCTAGCTCCTTACGAAGACTTCTCATACTATCATAAGTTGGAATAAGAATTGCAATTCCTCCTTTATGAAGAACTTTCTTCTTCAACCTTGCTCGCGATGGAGGAAGAGGAAGGAGGAACCTCGCACGTGGATCTTCCTTGCCTTGCCACCGTGGAAGAAGAGGATGAAGACTCTTGCTGCCGTGGAGAAGGAGAAAGAAAGAAGAGGAGGTGTGGAGAGGAAGAGGAGAGAATTGATTCATAATGTCTCCTTTGCTACCCTTTTATAGATTGGTTTAGGGCCTCTCCTAATCTTATTAGGAGTATGGGACTATAACCCACCCTTGGATAATGCCAAATGTCCAATCCTTGTGCTCATAGATGCATGACATGTGTCTACTTAATCAATTGATTAATTTTCTAATCACATAGGATTCCTAATCTCATTAGGAGAATTATTGATTTGGGAGCATGCATCCTACGACGCCATGTAGACTTTAAAGTCCGCATAGTGTGAACATGACTTAACTCATATTCATCCTACGACGACATGTGGTATTTAAAATCCGCCAAATCTTGATTTAATCAATTTGACCAATCGTGAACCCAAATCAATTTGGGTCGAATCCAATTTGATTTGGCTCATTAAATCAGCCCAATTGCAATCCAATTGCAATCAATTCTACTTAATTTTTCTTCCATTAACTTACTAACACTTAGTAGGTTAATTCAATCATCAAATCATATTGATGATTGATTCTATTATGATTCAAATCACAATTATGATAGTCTCACTAATTAATCCTCTATGGGTATGGCCCCGTAGGTTCTATTCTGACTGGTAGTGAGACATATTGAGATCGCCATCTCAATATCACTGAAACTCCTTTCAGTGGACTGAAACGATTTCAGTTCTACTCTCAAGGTTCACTGATCACCAAGTGAATGCCTTCGAGTCTCACAATCCACTAGTAACACCTAGCAGTATATGGTGGCAACCCAGCAGAATGGAATGTCAGAACCTTAGGTGCAGTTAGCGTATGATACAGTCCCTTTATCATGGATCTTGACGTGATGGAGGTTATGGATATCTCGTCAAACCCATCGTCCATCATATGTTAAATTTATATGACTTCCAGTTCGAGATATGAAAAACTCTTTTTCCAAAATATCTGGCTAGAAATTTATCGAACTCAGTCTCATAAATCACATAGGATCACTCCTAATCTATCAAGGTCGATAGATCCCATCTAGATGCAACCTATTCCAAAATGAACCTACTATAACCAATCCGCACTATAAGGACCCGAATGGCTAGGGCCCAAGTCACATGCTCGTCAAACTACAGCAACCTCATAGTTAATAGCTGAGGCATCGCAGGTCAAAGGACCAGTCATACAACTGCAGTATAAGTAGTCACTGACGAGTGGATAGACATTCATGTGACTACTATCTTTGGTCACGCTCAGTACTTTGTTCTATAACAAGTACTTGCATAATCACTCCAGTGTCTCTACACCGTGGACTCGAGACTCGTCCATCTGACTAAGTGATCTGTGCACTAATCTCAGTGGATCGATCACCATCCCTCGTGATGGATCCATCGATCAGGAGTATTTAAAAATTAATCCCTAATGACATATGCCTCAAATTCTTAACGCCTTGAGAATATGTATCATCATCTATTAATTTCTTGGACGATTCGTGGACACATACAAACATGAATGAAAAACAAATTGCCCCAATCTTATTATTAATAAGAGTTAAATTACAAATTTGTGCCCCAGATTACAAATAGCGTCAGCCACGTTGGCTTCTAGGGCATACTTCTAACAATGAGCCTCCATGCGAAATGTGAGTTGATATGCCTCCTCCAAACCGAAGATGCGGACATCACCAACTCCCTTCGGATGTCTTCCCTCAGCCCAAATTAGTATCGAGCCAAGGATTGCTGCTCCGTCTTCGTAACATTGCTGTGGATCGTCAGTTCATGGAATCTGGCGGTGTAGTCCTCTACGGATGAACTTCCTTAGCGATGCTTCAAAGATCTTCGAATAGGGTCTCTTCATAGTCAAGAAGAAGAAACTTCTTCTTCAAACGAAGTTTCATCTCTTCCAAATCAGTGATAGAAGGTTGCCAAAGTTGAAGAATCTTTTCCTCCATGCTGTGCCACCAAATATATGCTTGTCCCTTCAGCTCATCTTCCAAATCGAACCTTCCGTTTGCTGGTCATGTTGTACCACTCGAAGTAATCTTCGACAAACGTCAGCCAATCTTATAAGGTTCTCCAATCCATGCTTTCGCTGTAATCAGAAACATCAACACGTATCTGTTCGATGTATTGTCAAAGTCATCATATTTTCGCTGATTTTGCTGCAATATGGGTTTCCAAAATTAATTCCAATGTGAGGATTGATTGGAGGTGGTACTCGGGGCCCCTTGGGTGGCATTGGGGTGGAAGACCCCTAAGAGAATGAATCTCGGCATCGGGAACGTCTCCTAATGGCGCTTCTGAATTTTTTTATTGCTCATGTGTGCCATATCATCAAAGTTGTTTGGCTTAGAAAAAATGCGCACCAGACAGCTTCCATTTTTTGATTCAAGGCATCCATTTGATGAAAAAGTTTCGCCATCATCTTAGCACGTTGCCTCTCGTTGTTGCAAGGGCGGCCGCTTTGAGTATTCATGGTGATCTTCGCTCTGATACCAATGACGCAGTCGGAGATGGATGTTGCTAGATTTTTGTATATGATGGCTGAAACTTCTTTTCTTTTTTTTTCTTTCTTCATCTATCAATGGCGACCAGGATTCTTAGGGGGGGGGAGGAGGAAAAGATGATGGAAAAAATGGGCTAAGTGGTTCGCTTGGGTTCAAGAGTTGGCGGTTGAAATTTAGAATTGGGCTGATTGAATGTGGGGCAAGTGGAGCTTGATTTGGGACCCAAATCAAATTGGGTTTGAGCATGTGGGCTTAAGGATGTGAAGGGATCTTAAAAATCCTAATGGGAGAAGGACTCTAGGAGGCTTTGGCGTGAACAAAGAAAGAGGATTGGTGGCGTGGGATTTGGATAAGGGGAGATAACAAAGGATCAAGATGAGAGAGTCTCACTCTCAACTAATCTTAGGGTGAACGTGAAAGGAGGTTGGAATCTCACTAAGTCCCTTCAATCCTTTTGATGTTGCACCAAGAAAGAGAGAAATCACTTACAAATTCTCAAAACAATGTAATCTGAATTATTCTTTAACCCCCCTATTTAAAGTAAGAGGTTGGGACAAATATGGACTCTTATCAATATAGAATTTAAAAGAAATTCTTCTCTAACTAGAACTCCTATCTCAATAAGGACTCTTTTAAATTTAATTCAAACAATTGACTCATGCAACTAAATTTAAACTAGACTCCTAATAGGATCAGGACTACTTATGGTGCATGGAAGAGAGTCCAAATTAACTAGAATCTTCTCTAAACACCACATGGAACAAATCAGCAAACTCTTAATCAATTAAGAACTCCTCAATGCTATGGATTCAATGTGATTTATAGCGTTGAAAACATAACTCCAATGGGTCCATATACCCAAACAAAAAAGACTCAAAAGGGACTTGACACGCCCCAACAAATAGGCTCAATCTTTCATGACTCAACACACCCAAACAAGAGGACCCAATCCTCACACGCCCAAAGGGATTAGGGTTAGTGCTCCTGCATCATGATTCTCCTTCTTTCATGCGAATCTACCATTGGATCACCTGCTGCACAAATCTCAAAAGCACTTCAAACTCCATATATCTCAAAGCACTCCAAACTCCATCATCCATCCACCTGCATAGATCTGAAAGTGACTAGGGATGATCCAATAATGGATTTGCACAAAGGAAGGTGAATCCTTCTTTCACTAGAAAGATACAACCCATTTCTATCCTCAGGGCCACAAAAGTTAGATTGGGTTGACCCATAACTTGACTCGATCTAGGCCGCTTAGACTCGATTCCGATACTATTTAAGAATCCATATGTCCAGGTTAGATTTCAATTTGCTCCTAATTCATATTCTAAATCGGGTCGGAGTTTATTTAATTCTAACCTGACTTGAACCGATAGTTATCTGAGTCTAATTTGGATCTTCTAATCAATTTTTCGATCCGATCTGACCCAAACTCAGTATACCCAACATGCACTATATTAATTGAAGGGGTGAATCTGTTTGTTTTTCTTGCTGATAATTCTGACGATCCTAGTTCCCTCTCCCTAAGGGGTTTCAAATTTATATCCATGCTCTCACCCACCGTGGAAAACTCGTTAATATGAAGTCTTAGAGGGTGGGAGTGGAAGAGTTTCCTATGGAGAGAGAGAGAGGGAGAGAGTAGTTGAAAGAAGGAGAATGGATCGAGGATGACCTAGATTTCTCAGACAGGCAGAGGAAGAAGAAGCATTACTAGTCACTCCCCTTGCTAGATTCAGCAGGTCGAACCGTATACTTTATTATTTCTATTTCCTCCTATCCTTCTTCTTCTCAAAGATTGGATTTGATGGCTTTTCATGTTGTTTCAATGGGATTTAGGGTGTTGAGGAGTGCCCACATCCGAACGAGAAGTAGAGAATAAAGTTGAGCAAAGATTTGGGGGCTGGAGCCTCGGCAAATCAAGTTCAGGAGGAGAACCAAAAAAGGAGGCATTCCTGGGTGATTTCATCGATTATCTACAGTAGTTTGCAGGTCCAATTCTTGATCCAATCCAGATTCGAATTTTTTTGTATTGAATCCAGATCTATTGGGCCCAAATTTAGATCACGGATGCGATCCGATCTGACTTTACTTTTTTTACCTAGGCTGAGTCCAGATTCAATATTAGAAGAAAATGGATGGGATCGTGAACACTCGTGTCCTGGTCCAAGCCAACCCATTTACAACCCTCCCTGGAAAAAAAAAAAAAGAAGCGGGCCTCGCTGACTGCCTTGCCATTTAGTACCAAGGAAATCATATCCTCCTGGCATTTTCGTCACGTCCATCAACCACCATTTGTAGCATTAATACTCAATCACGGCCCCTAGTTTCCCCAAAGCTTGTGGGACTATTTGTCCAAACATTGCTAGAAACACAATAAAATCCACGAAGGAAAAAAAAAAAAAAAAGAAGACATCGACGTGTGATCACTCGGTTAATCCTTAGTACTTGTAACCAACCCCCCCTCAATACCGATATGCATGTGTTCGTAATTTTACAGAGGACAAGAAAAAATAAAGCGGTCTGCTGCAAAACAATCTATACCATACATTTCTATGTCTTTGCTATATATTTTCTCTAAGAAACAAAAGAAAGGCTAAAATGGTTAAGAGAAGAGTTCATCTGTCTTTGATGTTCTGTTTCCTTTGATTCTAATTTCCTTCTTCAACCTTTTACTCCCACTCTAACAACCACCGAAGTCCCTAATCGAGAACCGGCCCTTCTCCGGTGCGTTGCCCCCAGCATGTCGTAGCCCAAGGAGTGAGCGACACATCACCGGCAGTCCCGAACCTCATCGGCGCAGCAGGACCCAAACGTGGCGGCCGACGAGGTCCCGTAGCTGTAGATTTCGTTGGTGGGACCTACATGCACGTCGGACCCACAGAGCTCCGGTGCATCGATGCCGACGAGGAGGGTGTCGTCAACCTACCTGCCTGGCACCGCCGTTGGCACGAATGGGCCCCCGCAGGTGGTGGGTATTCCGCGGAGGAGGACGTAGCGAAACCGGTGGTGGTGGTGCTGGGCTGGCGGGAGGCGGGGCCGGAGAGGGCTCGCTTTTGGATGGCACATTGGTGTCCAGTCTCTGGCCTTGTGTCTGCTGCTCCCGTTGTGGCTCTGTTGGTGACAGTGCTCCTTGGTGGCTTGCTTCATTCCTCTTTATCTCTTCTGTCTGCGCCTTGGCTTCTTGTTGGTACATTCTCCTCCACCATGGGCTTCCATAGTCTGACCCTGGCATTAATAAACCAGTTGGAGACTGGAATGGGTGTGGAGTTATTCCTCTGTGATGTCAAATGTTAAGAAGAGGACGTGCATGGAAATGTAGAAAGCTTTGTTTGTATAGGATGCCCAATTGAACGGCTATTGGTTCTATCGTTGGGAGGTGGAGGCATACGTTGTCCTCTTCTTGGCCTGAAGTGCTTCTTGGACCTCGTTTGGCGGTGGGGGAGGGTAAGAGGATGGAAAAGAGCATTTGAAAAGACCACTTGTAAGAGACCGGACCTCAGAATTCAGTGATACCGATATGACCTTTTGTTGAAAAGAATATGCTAATGTTTGTCTTGTTCTTTTTTCTTTATGTTAGCATTGGCTCTGAATGATATGGCGGGAAAATGGGAAATATTACTGGTCCTTCGAATTCGGGCTATGTTTGAACTCTTGATGTGGTTGATGAAATAATGAAAATCGAGAAAAATGGGAAGTGACAAAAAGAAAAGAAAACTAATTATTCAAGTTCGATCCACCGAAGTCATACAGCACGGCGGGCAGTACAAACGTTTCGCTACAATACTGTTCCAAGAATTGCTTTGACTGAGCATTCAAGTGTAGAAAGAGACCGGAATCCAAATGAAAGTGAAGGGAGAAAAGTATAACAAGAATAATTAAAATCCTTCTAGGAGAATTACTATTTTCTGGGCATCAATTATTCATGGGTTTCCGAAAAGCTGGTGTCTCTTTTATAATTGAGGGACAAGAGGACAGACCTGGTTTCTTGATAAACCTGTCTGCCTTGCCAACAGATGCTTATCTGCGTCACTTGGGTACCTGAGAACAAAAGACAAAGTGAGGAAAATGACATCCGGCCTGCCCAGAAATCCATAGTGGTCATCCCTATTCATCAATCATGTACAACCAGAGATCTATGCCTGCTTTTATGAAATTAAATGGCGAACAAAATGACTTAATAATTGCTGTCTTAGGAGTTCTTGCTGTTGTGGAATCCATGCATATACAGAAGGATGGAAGAAAGAAAGAAGCTTTTTCCCGCTGTCTTGGTGTAAAGACAATGCCTAAGGACAATGCATTGCTGAGTCTTCTGATAAAAGTAAACCCAGATTACAGAAAGGACTACTGCTTGCAGCAATTATTGTTAAATCAGAGCCAAGAAATTAAACCGACGAAACCTAATTCTTCACACTGTTAACGACTTAGATTTAAAGTTGGTGAGTGGATGAGAGAGGAAGAATGGTGTCAACTGCATTGCTACTGTTTCGCTTAAAAGGAAACTAAACAATATGTATACTAATAGAAAAAGTGGAAGAACAAAAAGGCCCTGAAACTGTTGACAGACCTCGATCGGCAGTAGTGTGTTATAAAAGAAGTTTAGATACAGAAATATATAATTAAGAAGCATGTCCCGTATAGAGTATCAGTTCTAACTCATGAACCAAGTGGAGGACAGGAAACTAGCTAGGTTCTGTTAACTAGTACTATAAATACATATTATATGAAAATTCTGATGTGGATAGAAAGGAGAGAACACATACGGGTGAAGAAAATGCTCAAAAAGCCAAGCTCTCAGAACATTCACTGAGCGTTCCGGTAGGCCGCGCTGAGGCCTCCAAGCCTCCTGTTCCATCATGCCCATCTGCTGGAAAGCTTTTTGCTGCCGTAGGCTTTGGTCTACCAACCGAAGCCTTGGGGTCTCCCCCTTGGTCAGGCCTGAGCTGCTCCCAGCTTCCTTCTCGCCGAGGAGCTCGCATGTCTGCTTCAATTGTGCAGCAATTGCATCCTTGAGACACCGGAAATGGCGCGACATGGCCTTCTGGGCAAGTGCAGTGTATGGTGACGCAGCCCCAAACCCCATGACTGAGTCGAAGGAGTTCACCACCATCTGCATCTGGTCACAGTAATTGTTGTATCTTCTGTCGACCTAGGGAATTGAGAAGCAATCTTGTTACCAAAACCGTTCTAGTACTTAAGATCAACTCTTCACCTTCTTTTAATTTTACAAGTAAATATTTCATTGGAAACCACCCCAAGTTGATAAAATCCACAACAACTCAAAAAATATACTGCATTAATCAACTAAACCCAGTAGAGAGAGAGAGAGAGAGAAAGATCAAAAGAAGACCCACTGTAAAGTTATGAGCTCTTTTATTTAAGATGCTTAATTAAGGCATAGAGTTGATGAAAGCCACAAAACTGGAAATTCGTCTTGCCTCGGCTGAAAGTGGGTGCCGTCTCAGTTTGGAAACCTGTCAATTTTCATCGGCCGCTGAGTTTCCATGAAGGAAGGAAAATTACATATGAGGAGGTGGGAAAGAACTGGATGACCTCAACATTGTCGAAACTGTTAGATCTTAGGGTATATTTACATGGAAAGATAGCATGATGGAAGCGCCAGAAATGGAACCAATCAATGCTGGAACCGAAGGCTTTTCGCACCAGTAGAATGATTGTGTGGAAGAGCCTCGCACGCCCAGTAGGTATAGATAGGTGTATCTCTTTCTGTTGTGGGTGAGCCAGTAAAAAATATGACCACCCCTGTAGGTCAACTCAAATAGAAATGTATTGGCTCGGTTTTGCAGTTGTACTACGAAGGGTAACAATAGACCTATGGAGGTGGGAGCCAAACAACAACCCTTGCTACAATATGTGATAGGGCATGGAAGAAGACGACTAGAGTGGGCCTTCGGGTGACGATTTCCCCAAATGCAAAGGCCAACTTCCTCATTGAAACTACCCCTAATAGTATTCCACCCCACCTATTGGTATTGATATCATTACTTATAGATAAATCCAAAGAAATCTCATTTGTAAAAATCTGAGATCAACCACCTCATTTAAACCTTCGGACGCCAACTCCATTTGCCCGCTGGCCTTCTCTTTCCATTCAGGAAGAAAAATCCGGCCAACCAACTGGAATTCTTGTGGCTCTCCTGGTTGCACTTACAAAGGACAAGCCATAGGAGGTGGGGCTCTAGATGAGAGAGAAAGGGAGAGAGCAACGGTAAAAGTAAAAAAATCCCTGTTTCACAAGTGATAAAAAGTAGGACATACACACACACACACACACACACACACACACAGAGAGAGAGAGAGAGAGAGAGTTTAATACATGCCTCATCAAGCATGGAGATGAGCTTGGCCTTCTTCCTCTGGTGCTCAAACCTATCAGCAGGAGACAAAGGAGGGAGGTCCTTAGAAGATGAAGAGGACCCGGCGACGGAGCTAGAAACGCCTCCCCCACCACCATGGCTAGGGTTAGGGTTTGAAGAGCTGCCGCGATTTCTCCCTATCCTACTCCCCTTCAATTGGCCCCTTCCAATGCTGCAGAACTCTTCCAAGAGCTCCCGAACCGCCCTCGCATACCTGGAGTTCCTGAGCACATTTACCGCTCCCATCGTCCCGTACCCTATGTGCACCAGCTGGCCGTGAGCCTGACCTTGTAAGTGGTGGTACTGCTGTTGTGCTTGATTGTTGAAGTTATACAGCACCCCATCTCGAATCCTCAGCTCCTCGGCTTTCGGCATCTCGAATTGCTGCAGTGATGATGATAGCGATAATGATAGACCCTGGCTCTCCACCACACCCCCGCTGAATGATGCCTCGCCGAAGGACTGGAAGGCTTGGTGGTGGTGGTGGTGGTGGCGGTGAGTGGGAGGGGGAGCTGGTGGTGGTGGAGATGGAGACCTTTGCTGCTGCTGCTGCAGCAGCAGCGGTGGCGGCAGCGTCGGATTCATTAGAAACAGCTGCATCGTTGCTGTGGAGTCGGCGTTCAGCCCAAACATCGGATGCCGCTGCTGGCTGCCATCGTGGTGCTGCTTCCCTGTCGAGTCACCAAGCGAGCTCAAGTTAGTACCGCCCAGCACCACCCCTTGTCGGGTGGCACCGTACCAGTCCCCTGAGAAGCCGGCCATCAGCCCGGGCCTCTGGGGTTGGCGGTAGTTCGTGGAAATCTGGCCCGAGAGCAGGTCACAAGTGGCAGGTGCAGGCATCGTTGGGAAGCTGAACATCTCGGAGAGCATGTTGCTGGCCCCGGCGGCGGCGGCGGCGGCGGACTCATAGATAACGGAGTCCTGGCCTTCCTCCTCTATGGGGACAAGCGGATGTTCTTCTGGCTCGAGTCCTTGCACTCTTAGCTTCTCCCGCCGGCTTTGCTGGGCGACGTGGTGCTGCAGCTCTTGGCTGGCAGACCGATCGAAGCCATCAGAGAAGCTGAAGACGCCCTGGTGGAAGCCTTGGGACATAGAAAAGGGTGGTCGCGAGACGGGCTTCGGAGGACTGAGGTAGGCGCAAGAGGGCTGAGAAGGCGGCGTCGCTATTCCCATGCCGGTGTACCAATCATCATCGTGGCAGACCAAAATTCGGATTTAGCTGCCCGTACCAATTAAGCAACAATTAATCAATTGACCGGAAAAATCTAGGCGCAAGTTCAGAGACAATTTAACTGAAATCAAGATGATATATAAATATATTGAAGAGCAACGAAGGAAAGGACGAATTAAAGAATCGGAAGATTAAAGTAATTGACTTTTTCTTCTTGTTCTTCTGTGTGTGTGTGTGTGTGTGTGTGTGGGTGTGTGCGTAATCTCTTTTTTTCATCTTTCCCTCCCTCCTGGTGGTGATGCCTACTTCCTTGTGTTGTTGGTTCGAGAGGGCTCTAGACTTTGAAGCCATCGCTGTCTTCCTGTGGGATTGAAGGCCTCTTCCAGACCTCCTCCATCTTTGTCTCCCTTGTCTCCCTCCTCTCGCTCTCCCTGTCTCTCTCTTTTAGCCCTTTCCTTCTCCGCTCCCCCTCTTCTACAATCGCCTTCGGAAAGGGAAGAGCAAGAGGGGGAAGAAAATTACAATGGAGGCCTATCAGACAGACCAAAAGAAGAAGGTCGCTGTTCCTCCTCCCCCTTGGATGGTACCCCTTATTATTTTATTATTCCCCTCCTTATGTAAAAACAGCGACAAGAGAAATGTCTGCACTAAGAGAGAGAGAGAGAGAGAGAGAGAGAGAGAGAAAGAAAGGGCGAAAACAAAAGGAGGAGACCTCCCTTTTCTTTTCCTCCAACTTGACTCCCACTGGAGATGCTAAATGATCTCTAGAGCCCCCCATTCATACACCTCCGAAAGATAAGGGCCACCCCTCCACTTCTTTATGAAAACTAAGTTGGATGGCTCCTCTTTTCTCTTGCGAAACGCACACTAGTTTTTAATAAAACTACCAAAACATGCAGGCCTACTTGTGTCATTCCAGGGGCAAAAACCCTGGTTTTCTCTTCTATCATTGGTGTGCTTGTTGACTTTGGAACGCCCCTAGTTAATCCCCAAGCCTCCAGCGGCAGGTGTGCAAGAGGTGGGGAGGTGAAGGTGTTCTCGCCATTCCCCTACCTATCTATTACGGGGCCCATCTTAAAAGAGGATATGATGAGGTTGTGAATCCCAAACCATCACCATGAAAGGGTCTCCGCGTTTGAGCTAAAGATAGCTAATGCCGTCGTCCGATTGGTATCGGTTCGGCTAGGTGGTCCTGTGGACCGTTCGATTTTGTCGGCTCTTCATAGAGAGTGGTGATCCAATAGCATCTTGATCAATTATTGGACCATTTGTGATTTCGACACCACACCGACTGGTCTCATACCTTGATCATTCTGACCTCGTAGTCCCTCAAAATCATCAGTCAGCCTAATTAATCATTTTTGATCCAATTAAAGGTTAGATGTGAAAAGTTATCTACCATGGTTATCTAATTAATCATTAATTTTAATTAAACTCTCGCCATGGAAATATGGTTATAGTTCAAATTGTTATGGCATCGAAGGATCTAGAGCTATTTTAGCTTAATGTCAACGAAGAAGATGATAGCGGCATCGGTGGACCAGGTTGTTACATGCTACCCTTAATTTTAACCAGCTGTCCATAATTTAATGGAACAGTGAGATTAGCAATTTGCTGCTTAAAGTTTTAGTATATGTGTCAATCATTAGAGCCGATACAAAACAACTAGGTGCACGTCACATGAGCTGGCAGTACAATTAGTGCTTCTTCCCTAATCACGCGCAAACCTCTTATACTAAACTCAATGGTTATAGAGAACATCTAATGGAAGCTGCAAGCGTGGTTAGTTGTGCGGGTGGATCACAGCACGTGACGAAGAAGACAGGTTAGTCACGTGGGAAGGGGAGATGGTTACGTATAACTGCCGAGGTAAGGAAGCCTTTATGTCGATCCCGTAAGTTTTGCACCATCCCTTAATCTTGGGGTTGGTTTGTTTTATAGGTTATATCCACTTTCGGTACTTCCCGAGCTTCCGTGGGGTTTTGGTTCTTGCATATTAATTACACTAGAAAAAGAGGAAGGAGCGACTACTGCGTGCTTGTAAGATCTCAACAGCAAAACGGATTGACGAGTGACAGGCCAACCATAACTTTCTCACTCTCTGCTCTCCGGAGTGTCACCTTTTGGTCTGACGTCACGTGAACGTCACCCTCCCTCTCGTAGGCCTCCTACCCCTCCCCCTCTTCACTGGGAGGTCTGTTTTGCGTCACGAGGCCTGTGTGTGACCGGACACGTCAGCCATCCCATGAAAAGGATGGCTGGTTTTACCTCAGGGATGGAGACTATATTTTTGAGGTGCTGAACGCAGCGGGTTGCTAAGATCGGCTCGGGATCTTATGTGGTGTGAGATTTGCATCGCCGCCAACAAGAGTTGGACAACCATCAACAGCGACACAGTATATATGCTACGGAAAGCTATCACCAGTGTCGCATCATCACGACGAAAAAGAAAAAAAAAAAAAAAAAAAAAAAATCCATCTCGGTGTTTTTTAAAATCTGTACCAATATTTATAAGCGTCATAAACTATTTTTTTTAAAAAAAATTATTTAAAAACTCTAACCCTATAGGCCTTGAGGACGGCTTTCTGGGGCGGTTTTTGATCGTCCAGAGGCGAGAAGAAGAAGAGAAAGAGGCGAGGGAGGGGGCCATCATAGATTTTGATGAGAAGCAAGCAATAAGGAGAAAGAGAAGTTCGCTAGATTTTGATTATGTCTAGCTTGCCGTGCTTCCTCCAATTGATCTTGGCGTGAAATCATCGCACCATCGTAGAAATTTTCACTCAAACATAAGATATCTTCAAAATAGGGCAAAATGAAATGAGATCGGTAAGAGAGTTTACGGCTCATGAGATTTGAAGTTGATGGGTAACATCTCCTCGCAAGTAGTTGACATGCTATTCCAGTCTTCGGCAGCGCCCTCGGAGAAACCCTAGCTAGGAGATCTCGGGATTCTTCTTCGCGAAGGAAGGGGATCATGTTGAGGACCCCTCCTCCTCCTTGATCCATGGCATGACCTCGAGGAATCGGACACAATCATCGAAGAGGAGCTCCAGCGCCACTGGAAGCATCTCTAGGGCATCAACTATTGAGCGGATTACGCGGCGAAGTCGAGGGTGTGAAGAAGGGGAGAATGGCGATGTAGGCATCGAATGGAGGGCAGCGGAGGTCGCCAAAGGGAGAGATCTTGAGGAAAAGCTGCCGGATCCCGTCTCCGCCAGGGTCGGGGTGGTGCCATCAGTCAGAGAGGGGGGTAGAGAAGTAGTGGGAGAGGTGGAGTGCGGTGGAGAAGTAATGGGAGTAGTAGAGTGGAGGTGGATGTCGAGGGACTGGACGGAATCGGGGTTGTCCGGCTGGAGGAGGAGGAGGAGGATGTCACGGTCGTTGAAGCCACAAGGGCCGAGGGTGGGGTGTCTTGGAAATTGTACCGTAAGAGTCAATCGTCAGCATGTTGATGATTAATTTTGTAAATGAATTGACAAATTAATAAAATATTATTTTGGCATTATTCATCATTTTTTTTACATCTTTAAATAAACTCTTGTAGTATGATGAAGTCCTTAGGATTCTTTTATGATAAAGGAGGATTTATCTGTAAGTCCTTAAACCAATTTATGACCAAATAATATGCTATTAATAGGACAACAACATTATCGAGTTTAGGTCGTTGTGTGACATATACGTTGGTTGTCCTCTTAACCTAGGAGTGTGGAGACACTAATATGTCACACAGGTGAAGTGTAGGAGTACATTTCACTGAATGTGACCAATTCCGGAATGCTCTGTTGTCAAGAGATGTTCCGAGTGGATATGGGTATATGTGTCTCTCAGACCTAAGATCACCACGATGATTAGTAAGCAACTCACTGTACTTTGGTATCGGACTAACTGAATTTCTAATTCAAGGACGGAAGGTCACTGGGTACTGTCAAGTACTTGTGAAGTCGGTGTGTGAGTCAAGATGGAATTGACCCCTTCTGGTAACAAGAGATAATGCCCTTGTGTTCAATTTAGCAAAACCTTGGCTAGGATAATTCTTGTGAGGAGTCACAAGATTTGTAAAAATTGAATCACAGAGTGGACGTACTATTACAGATTTGATAGAACTCTGATGTCATTGCCACGACCCCCGCCCCGTTCCCGGCGGGCCGCCGCGACGGTCCTAGGGTGCGGGTAGGCATAAGGCCACCAGCCACCGCGTAGAACCCTACTACCTATCAATCATCAATAAATCTTGAAAAATTTGGCATGATACATGCACAAAATGATCACTTTTTCTATAGTGACCTGTCAGGATTATTTCAATACATACAACAACACTACCTGTCAGAGCAGCAATCACATAATCTGTCACATAATGAACCTGGACAATATATATCAATACATCATCTCAGGCATATAACTCATCTATATAAAAATCTGGTTCCCATTCCATCCATGGTCAAACCCATATCCACAACAGGATCTATGACTGTAACTATGCACTATATATAATAGAAGGTTTATAATACACCAAAAGGTATAAACCTCTATTTACATTATACTATACTATACTATGGAGCGGCACAGCTAGCAGGCAACCACTAATCCTGCTCTTCTCTATACAATACCTGCCCTGCAATCAAAAACACCAAACTGGGGAGTGAGTATATAAATACTCAGTGAGTGGAGTAGAGAGTACTATGCACATGAGACAAGATATAATCATGGCTCGAGGTAAAATCTCAAGATCAATAACAAGATGAACATGAACTCAACATAAAGAATATGGAGTAAATCATCAATATCACCACAATCAATATCAACTCATCTGAAGCATATATGAAATAATCAAGTAAACATATATGCTACTCATGAATATGCTCAACAGGTCATAGTACTGAATCATATAAATCAGGCGTCAATAGGCTGAATCATCAACAAGACAGCTATCGGGAGGTGGGTTTTACGCCCCAGGCGAACCAGCAACAACTCCCTACTGCCATATGCATACATCGAATATGACACCACACCAATATGTAAATCACCACTAGACAGCTGTCGGGAGGTGGGTTTTACGCCCCAGGCGAACCAGCAACAACTCCCTACTGTCACATGCATATGCAGGATAAGACACCATACTAATAATGTAAATGCTAGACAGCTGTCGGAAGGTGGGTTTTACGCCCCAGGCGAACCAGCAACAACTCCCCACTGTCACATGCATATGCAGGATAAGACACCACATTGATCATATAAATGCAGGCCAGTATCCAGAACAGAAATCCATCTCACATCTACATACTAAACGGCACCTCGCGGGAATTCTACATCCGCGGAAAGCCATACTGCACCTCGCGGGGTCTTACTATGCCCGGCGGCAAGCAGAATATAAGTCGTAGGACCGGCCGATCCTACGCCTAGGGCCGTGTCCCCCCTAGGAAGGGACTGGGCTCCGCCCACCCAGAAGGCTACTATGTGCACAAAGGCCGATGTTCAACCCCATCGACTATAGGTGTCCTGCAGATACTGCCAAGCCATGCATAAATGCCATAATGCGCCCTCCCAATACTCTACTAAAAAGGAGTATAATCAACATTACCACTCACTCGGCCACGACCCAATTATAACTAACATCAGGGTTGGGAGTGAGGAATCACGGGAGTACAATGCAACTCAATATACCATGAGAAGGGCTCTACAAGTCTTTGAAATAGAGAAAATGAAATCAATTTACAAAAGAAGTTATTTCACAATTCGGAATCAATTTGATTACTCATCAACCCCTCGTAATTCCTCTCAATGTTCCCTCAAATGCATGTACAGAATAATCAAGCATGGAGAATCAAAATTATAGAGGAATCTACTACAATATCAATCAATATGCTCAAGTGGAATCAATTCACACTTGGCGACATTCATGAAAATGAATTAAGGATGCTCATGGTGCAAAGTACATGACTCCCACTCACCTGTCAATCTGGCACAGCCTTGATACGCCTCCAAAAATCTACAGCTGGCAGTGGGGAACTTCTTCCTCTTGTTCCCTAGCTTCTTGCCCAACTGATACATGCATTTACAATATATTTAGTTTTGTATCAAGGGCTATAATCTACGTGCCAATTATAACATAGGGAACTTTAATTGATTCAACTCCCCGTTCCCTAAATCTTTTCTTTTCTTTCTTTTTTTTTCTTTTTCTATTAATTAACTCACCATTTATGTGTATTAGGGACTCCCTTGCATGAGTACAAGGTCCCCTTAGCTTAATCTGGGCTTAATATCCTATTATGGCATGAAATCCCCTATTTTCCCACTCGGATGAACAGTAACCCGGACCGATAGCCGGTTACTTCATCCTGGGTTTGATCCACTTTCCAAACTCCAAATTTGATGAAATTTTTACCTAACATTCTACACTCATATAGAATTCCAAAGAGGTAACATGCATTGCTATCGAAGGTCGTTTGGCCCCCTAAATAATTTTCCGAAGTTGGGACTTCGACACAGTTTTTCCGTAGTGCCGGAAAAATTTGTCAAAATCTGATTCTTCCTCTTTTAACCGCCTCTACAACCCTTATCCGACCCCTCTAGACTATATCCACCCTTTGTATAGCCTAATGTCATCAAAAGACTAGATAGGGACGGATATTTACCTTTTTCTTTTTGAAAATCGAGGTCCTTGCGTAGAGGGGAAGGAGATCTATGTTTTTCCCTTCAGCTGGCAGCGCAACCGGGATCTCCTTCCTTTTCTTTTTCTTCTTCTTCTTCCTCTTCCTTTCTTCCTTTCATTTCCTCTCCTTCTTTTTCTTCCTCTCTGTTGCCGTCTGTGAACCCCCTCCCTCTTTCTTTCTCTGCTTCATTCCGTAGCTCAAACCCTCCAATTAAATCACATCAAAACACTATTCACCCTTTTTTAATATTATTAAATTCCCAATTTGCCCCTGCCACTTCAACGGATCTACAGTTATGCCATTAACTTTTGATTCCTTCCCATTTTACCCCTTATATCAATTTTAAAGGACTATTCTATCCCTTTTTATATAAAAAAAATTTTGGGGTTATTACATCCTCCCCTCCTTATATAAAATTCGTCCTTGAATTTAAAAGAGTAAATTACCTGATTACAAAAAGGGGTGAGTGTATCTGGTCTTCATATTCTGCTCGGTGTGGTATTGGGAATCAAATAAATTAGGAGTGTTTTACCTTCTATCTCTACCACATAGGTAGGATATACATACTTCGCTTCTATACTATCCCCTACAGGTGTATTAATAGCTAAGGGAATATGCATCAATATCTTATCCTTAGCTAACTTTTTAGCAAAATAAGGGGACACAAATGAATGGGTAGCTCCAGAATTAAATAACACTCTAGCTTTAATCTTATCAATGAGGAGCATACCTGTCACAGCTACATTTAATGCCTGTGCCTCTTGTGGATTTACCGTGAACACCCTTCCTTGCCCTCTACCTACTGGAGCTAATGGCTGAGATGGTCCAACACTCTGCTGTGACGCTGGTGTCTGACCTCTGCCTCTGCCTACAGGCCCCCTACTACTAGGCCTGTCCATCTGCACAGAAGGTTAGGATGCCAAAGGCACAAACTGCTGGGTGGCACCCTGCAGGCATTCTCTGGCAAAATGACCCGGCTGTCCACATCTGTAGCACACTCCCTGACCCATTCTGCATCTGCCAGGGTGCTGCTTCCCACATATGCCACACACTGGCCATGATTGAAACCTAGATTCAGTTCTGGCCATAGTGACTAGAGGAAGAGGTACTGATGGTAGAAAAGTATCTTGTGATTGACCTCTTTCCCTCCATTTCCTCTTACGTGGGGCAGGTGGAGCTGAGCGTACAGACTGCTCCATCGGGCCCTCCGAGAGATCTACTCCCTCAGATCTATCTCTACTGCTTTGCCCTTTCCCCTTACTCATTTTCCTCTGTTCTCTTTCAGCTCTTTCCTCTTTGTTTCTGGTCTCCCACTGTTTTGCTTTATCAATCAGCCTAGATAAGGTGGGGACCTCTACTGCCAGTACTGCATTATAAAGCGGGGAAATCAGACCCCGCCTGAATCTTTCTATCCTGACAGCTTCAGTGGGGATGATGTAAGGAGCATACTTTCCCAATCTAGTGAACTCACGAGCGTACTCAGATACGCTCATTCCGGGCATCTGCTTCAGCCTCTCAAACTGAAGAGCCCGATTCTGCCTCTCAGCAGGAGACAAAAACTCATCCATCACTGCTTGCCTGAACTCTTCCCAGGTTGGAGGATTCCTACTGTCACGACCCCCGCCCCGTTCCCTAGCGGGCCGCCGCGACGGTCCTAGGGTGCGGGTAGGCATAAGGCCACCAGCCACCGCGTAGAACCCTACTACCTATCAATCATCAATAAATCTTGAAAAATTTGGCATGATGCATGCACAAAATGATCACTTTTCCTATAGTGACCTGTCAGGATTATCTCAATACATACAACACACTACCTGTCAGAGCAGCAATCACATAATCTGTCACATATAAACCTGGACAATATATAGCAATACATTATCACAGGCACACAACTGATCTGCACACATATATATACCTGCTTCCCAATCCATCCATGGTCAAACCCATATCCACAACAGGATCTATGACTGTAACTATACACTATATACAATAGAAGGTTTATAATACACCAAAAGGGTATAAACCTCTATCTACATTATACTATACTATACTATGGAGCGGCACAGCTAGCAGGCAACCACTAATCCTGCTCTTCTCTATACAATACCTGCCCTGCAATCAAAAACACCAAACTGGGGAGTGAGTATATAAATACTCAGTGAGTGGAGTAGAGAGTACTATGCACATGAGACAGAATATAATCATGGCTCGATGTGAAATCTCAAGATCAATAACAAGATGAACATGATCTCAACATAGAAAATATGGAGTAAGTCATCAATACCACCACAATCAATATCAACTCATCTGAAGCATATATGGAATAATCAAGTAAACATATATGCTACTCATGAATATGCTCAACAGGTCATAGTACTGAATCATATAAATCAGGTGTCAATAGGCTGAATCATCAACAAGACAGCTATCAGGAGGTGGGTTTTACGCCCCAGGCGAACCAGCAACAACTCCCTACTGCCATATGCTTATATCGAATATGACACCACACCAATATGTAAATCATCACTAGACAGCTGTTGGGAGGTGGGTTTTACGCCCCAGGCGAATCAGCAACAACTCCCTACTGTCACATGCATATGCAGGATAAGACACCATATCGATAATGTAAATGCTAGACAGCTATCGGGAGGTGGGTTTTACGCCCCAGGCGAACCAGCAACAACTCCCTACTGTCACATGCATATGCAGGATAAGATACCACACTGATCATATAAATGCTGGCCAGTATCCAGAACAGAAATCCATCTCACATCTACATACTAAACGGCACCTCGCGGGAATTCTACATCCGCGGAAAGCCATACTGCACCTCGCGGGGTCTTACTATGCCCGGCGGCAAGCAGAATATAAGTCGTAGGACCGGCCGATCCTACGCCTAGGGCCGTGTCCCCCCCTAGGAAGGGACTGGGCTCCGCCCACCCAGAAGGCTACTATGTGCACAAAGGCCGATGTTCAACCCCATCGACTATAGGTGTCCTGCAGATACTGCCAAGCCATGCATAAATGCCATAATGCACCCTCCCAATACTCTACTAAAAAGGAGCATAATTAAGACTACCACTCACTCGACTCCGACCCAATCATAAACTAACATTAGGGTTGGGAGTGAGGGGTCAAGGGTGTGCAATGCAACTCAATATACCACTGAAAAGGCTCTACAAATCTTTGAAATGGAGGAAATGAAATCAATTTACAAAAGAAGTTATTTCACAATTTGGAACCAATTTAATTACTCATAAAAGAGTATAATCAAGCTACGACTCACAAGTCTTTAAAATAGAGGAAATGAAATCAATTTACAAAAGAAATCATTTCACAATTCGGAATCAATTTGATTACTCATCAACCCCTCGTAATTCCTCTCAATGTTCTCTCAAATGCATGTATAGAATAATCAAGCATGGAGAATCAAGATTATAGAGGAATCTACTACAATATCAATCAATATGCTCAAGTGGAATCAATTCACACTTGACGACATTCATGAAAATGAATTAAGGATGCTCATGGTGCAAAGTACATGACTCCCACTCACAAGTCTTTGAAATAGATGAAATGAAATCACTTTACAAAAGATGTCATTTCCCAATTCAGATCCATCGTAATTCCTCTCAATGTTCCCTCGAATGCATGTACAGAATAATCAAGCATGGAGAATCAAGATTATAGAGGAATCTACTACAACAATTTAATCAATAGGCTCAGGTGGAATCAAGTCACACTTGGCAACATTCATGAAAATGAATAAGGAATGCTCATGGTGCAAAGTACATGACTCCCACTCACCTGTCAATCTGGCACAGCCCTGATACGTCTCCAAAAATCTACAGCAGGCAGTGGGGAACTTCTTCCTCTTGTTCCCTAGCTTCTTGCCCAACTGTGACATGCATTTACAATACATTTAGTCTTGTATCAAGGGCTATAATCTACGTGCCAATTATAACATAGGGAACTTTAATTGATTCAACTCCCCTGTTCCCTAAATCTTTTCTTTTCTTTCTTCTTTTTCTTTTTAATTAATTAACTCACCATTTATATGTATTAGGGACTCCCTTGCATGAGTACAAGGTCCCTTTTAGCTTGATCTAGGCTTAATACCCTATTATAGCATGAAATCCCCTATTTTCCACCCGGATGAACAGTAACCCGAACTGACAGTGGGTTACTTCATCCCGGTTTTGATCCACTTTCAGGACTCCAAATTTGATGAAATTTTTACCTAACATTCTACACTCATAGAGGATTCCAAAGAGATAACATGCATCATCATCGGAGGCCGTTTGACCCCCTAAATAATTCGCCGAAGTTGGAACTTCGACACAGTTTTTCCGTAGTGCCGGAAAAATTTGTCGAAATCCGATTCTTCCTCTTTTAACCGCCTCTACAACCCTTATCCGACCCCTCTAGACTATATCCACCCTTTGTATAGCCTAATGTCATCAAAAGACTAGATAGGGACGGATATTTACCTTTTTCTTTTTGGAAATCGAGGTCCTTGCGTAGAGGGGAAGGAGATCTACGTTCTTCCCTTCAGCTCGGAGCACAACCGGGATTCCTCTCCTCCTCGAATCCCCTTCCTCTTCTTCTTTCTTCTTCTTCTTCTTCTCTTTTTCTTTCTTTCTTTTCTCTCTGTGTTTCCACCGCCTGAGATTTCCCCCCTTCCTTCTCTTTCTCGGTTTCATTCCAGCGCCACAGTAAAACCCCTCTTTAAATCACATCAAAGCACTATTCATCCTTTGTTTAATATTATTAAATTCCCATTTTGCCCTCGCCACTTCGATATATCTGCAATTATGCCATTATCTTTTGATTCCTTCCAATTTTACCCCTTATATTAATTTTAAAGGACTATTCTATCCCTTTTTATATAAAAAAAAAATTTTTGGGGTTATTACACCTACTGTACAATCTGTCCTCCATATGCCTCTGGTACCAGTCCCAGGCATCTTCCTTCATTGTAAGCCCTACAAGTTCTATAGCTCTTGCATCAGAACAGGGCAGTCTCCGTATCATCTTTTCAGTCTCCTCCAGAAATCTCTGAGGATCTTCACCTTCTTTCCCCTTAAACTCCGGGGTTCTGAGCCTCAGAAATTCCTGTACAGTAATCCCCTCATCATCTAGAGCTCGCCTGGCCAAACTTCTTGGCACAGGTACAGGAGGTGAGATGGATACTACTGACGGGGCAGGAGATTTTTCCCGAGCAATCTGCTCCCTCAGAGCCTGATTCTCCGCCAGTAACTGTTCCATCAATGCATCTCTACTTCCTATCTCTCCTTGATCATCAACTCTCTGCCTATCTGCAGGAGGAGATTTTTCTCTTTGGGGCTCGACATGTGCGGAACCCGCATCCAATGCTATATCTGGCTCCATCCTCTTTCCAGGACGAGCAGGTCCTCTCCTTGGAGGTATTCTTTATATGTCTCTAAAGGAGTTAAAAAGAGAGGGCAGTCGTTACACACTGAGTTATAATATATTTTACTGAATTGTAAATGACTCATAAATTAATATACAGAAAAATCCTATGCTCCATAGTATAATCATATACTTAATCCTGACTCACCCTATTGCTCTGACAGGACTCTTCTTAACCTTTGCTCTGATACCAAGCTTTGCCACGACCCCCGCCCCGTTCCCGGCGGGCCGCCGCGACGGTCCTAGGGTGCGGGTAGGCATAAGGCCACCAGCCACCGCGTAGAACCCTACTACCTATCAATCATCAATAAATCTTGAAAAATTTGGCATGATACATGCACAAAATGATCACTTTTTCTATAGTGACCTGTCAGGATTATTTCAATACATACAACAACACTACCTGTCAGAGCAGCAATCACATAATCTGTCACATAATGAACCTGGACAATATATATCAATACATCATCTCAGGCATATAACTCATCTATATAAAAATCTGGTTCCCATTCCATCCATGGTCAAACCCATATCCACAACAGGATCTATGACTGTAACTATGCACTATATATAATAGAAGGTTTATAATACACCAAAAGGTATAAACCTCTATTTACATTATACTATACTATACTATGGAGCGGCACAGCTAGCAGGCAACCACTAATCCTGCTCTTCTCTATACAATACCTGCCCTGCAATCAAAAACACCAAACTGGGGAGTGAGTATATAAATACTCAGTGAGTGGAGTAGAGAGTACTATGCACATGAGACAAGATATAATCATGGCTCGAGGTAAAATCTCAAGATCAATAACAAGATGAACATGAACTCAACATAAAGAATATGGAGTAAATCATCAATATCACCACAATCAATATCAACTCATCTGAAGCATATATGAAATAATCAAGTAAACATATATGCTACTCATGAATATGCTCAACAGGTCATAGTACTGAATCATATAAATCAGGCGTCAATAGGCTGAATCATCAACAAGACAGCTATCGGGAGGTGGGTTTTACGCCCCAGGCGAACCAGCAACAACTCCCTACTGCCATATGCATACATCGAATATGACACCACACCAATATGTAAATCACCACTAGACAGCTGTCGGGAGGTGGGTTTTACGCCCCAGGCGAACCAGCAACAACTCCCTACTGTCACATGCATATGCAGGATAAGACACCATACTAATAATGTAAATGCTAGACAGCTGTCGGGAGGTGGGTTTTACGCCCCAGGCGAACCAGCAACAACTCCCCACTGTCACATGCATATGCAGGATAAGACACCACATTGATCATATAAATGCAGGCCAGTATCCAGAACAGAAATCCATCTCACATCTACATACTAAACGGCACCTCGCGGGAATTCTACATCTGCGGAAAGCCATACTGCACCTCGCGGGGTCTTACTATGCCCGGCGGCAAGCAGAATATAAGTCGTAGGACCGGCCGATCCTACGCCTAGGGCCGTGTCCCCCCCAGGAAGGGACTGGGCTCCGCCCACCCAGAAGGCTACTATGTGCACAAAGGCCGATGTTCAACCCCATCGACTATAGGTGTCCTGCAGATACTGCCAAGCCATGCATAAATGCCATAATGCACCCTCCCAATACTCTACTAAAAAGGAGTATAATCAAGATTACCACTCACTCGGCCACGACCCAATTATAACTAACATCAGGGTTGGGAGTGAGGAATCACGGGAGTACAATGCAACTCAATATACCATGAGAAGGGCTCTACAAGTCTTTGAAATAGAGAAAATGAAATCAATTTACAAAAGAAGTTATTTCACAATTCGGAATCAATTTGATTACTCATCAACCCCTCGTAATTCCTCTCAATGTTCCCTCAAATGCATGTACAGAATAATCAAGCATGGAGAATCAAAATTATAGAGGAATCTACTACAATATCAATCAATATGCTCAAGTGGAATCAATTCACACTTGGCGACATTCATGAAAATGAATTAAGGATGCTCATGGTGCAAAGTACATGACTCCCACTCACCTGTCAATCTGGCACAGCCTTGATACGCCTCCAAAAATCTACAGCTGGCAGTGGGGAACTTCTTCCTCTTGTTCCCTAGCTTCTTGCCCAACTGATACATGCATTTACAATATATTTAGTTTTGTATCAAGGGCTATAATCTACGTGCCAATTATAACATAGGGAACTTTAATTGATTCAACTCCCCGTTCCCTAAATCTTTTCTTTTCTTTCTTTTTTTTCTTTTTCTATTAATTAACTCACCATTTATGTGTATTAGGGACTCCCTTGCATGAGTACAAGGTCCCCTTAGCTTAATCTGGGCTTAATATCCTATTATGGCATGAAATCCCCTATTTTCCCACTTGGATGAACAGTAACCCGGACCGATAGCCGGTTACTTCATCCTGGGTTTGATCCACTTTCCAAACTCCAAATTTGATGAAATTTTTACCTAACATTCTACACTCATATAGAATTCCAAAGAGGTAACATGCATTGCTATCGAAGGTCGTTTGGCCCCCTAAATAATTTTCCGAAGTTGGGACTTCGACACAGTTTTTCCGTAGTACCGAAAAAATTTGTCAAAATCTGATTCTTCCTCTTTTAACCGCCTCTACAACCCTTATCCGACCCCTCTAGACTATATCCACCCTTTGTATAGCCTAATGTCATCAAAAGACTAGATAGGGACGGATATTTACCTTTTTCTTTTTGGAAATCGAGGTCCTTGCGTAGAGGGGAAGGAGATCTATGTTTTTCCCTTCAGCTGGCAGCGCAACCGGGATCTCCTTCCTTTTCTTTTTCTTCTTCTTCTTCCTCTTCCTTTCTTCCTTTCATTTCCTCTCCTTCTTTTTCTTCCTCTCTGTTGCCGTCTGTGAACCCCCTCCCTCTTTCTTTCTCTGCTTCATTCCGTAGCTCAAACCCTCCAATTAAATCACATCAAAACACTATTCACCCTTTTTTAATATTATTAAATTCCCAATTTGCCCCTGCCACTTCAACGGATCTACAGTTATGCCATTAACTTTTGATTCCTTCCCATTTTACCCCTTATATCAATTTTAAAGGACTATTCTATCCCTTTTTATATAAAAAAAATTTTGGGGTTATTACAGTCATCCTGGCATTAGGAGTCATAGGGATGAATTAAACGGTAACCATAGTCCAGGGTTCCAGAATATTGCTTCGCAATAATTCGGCCTATCCGGACGTCGGGTACCATTGCTAGATGGTCACATCGATTAGTACAGATAATCGTTCCGGTGCTACCGGCTTAGGTTCGAACTTATGGGGTCACACGCATAGAAGTTGTCTAGGTTGATCATGAAGGTTGATGGACGATTAAGAATCATCTAGGGGTAGTTTGGTCAATTCAATTGACAAATTATCCTAAGTAAAATGTGGCTATAAAATAATTAATGAATTATTGGAGGATTAATAAGCAATTAGATTGTTAATTGACTCAATTTGATTGATAATAGAGCTTGGGTTGAGCCAAATTGAATTAGATTCAATTTGGGCTACATTAGGGTTTGACCTAATTAGATTAGGTTTAAACCAAGAAGATTGGGCTTGACCTAATTAATGGAACTTGATCCAATTGGATTGGGCATGATCTAAGGTCCTCATCTGATGAAGATTCTAAATTCAAATATTTAAAATTTGAATTCGAGATCAATTCCTGAAAGTTAAGAACCCAGTTTTGGAAATCAGATGACACATGTCACCCTCACATCAATGGCGCCATAGATGGGATTTTTTCTTTTTAATTGATGGCGCATGATGACACATGGCAAGGATCCATGGTGTGGCGCCATGAAGAAAAGTTATTCTCATTTGATTAGGATTTTAATTCCTTCATTTGATGGCACCAAGTGACATGTGGCGAGATCCTAGCAGGGGATGCAAAATTAGGGGGCAAGCGGCTGCTTTCTTTTGGAAGAAATGAATCCCTATTCCTTCGGGATTCAAATGCAGCATTCAATGGCCACACCTCCTCTTTTATTCCACCGCACATGGTCTCTATTTGATGGGGATTTCAATTGCCATTTGATGGCAATTAATTGGTGCAAAGAAGGAAGGAAGGTGTGGATTTTTTTGGCAAAAAGAGGCCCTCCATGCAATCTTCTCCATATGTGTGTGTGTGAATTTCTGGATAGCCTAAGTTTTGAAAAAAAGAAGAGAACACGTGAAGGTCACAAGCTCTCTTTGATCTCCTTCATCTCCTCCTCCGTTGCCTTCAAAGGAACGATCAAGGATTGATTGTTTCAAGATTACAGCACATCCTCGCGAGCTAGCAATCCCGGGGACGTCGATCATCCAAGAGCTTCGCATGGAAGCTCGAGCATCATATTCATTTGTCTCTGTGATTCATAAAGGTATAAATTTAGAGATATAATTTAGTGCTAAGTTTTAATCGAGTTCAATCCCTTGAGGGTTCATACCTCTTTTGGGGCTCCTTATGGAGTGATCTCCAGATCTCATTCAATGAGCATTCGAAGATAGATTGGATCCAAAATTAGTCGAGTTTAGAACTTTACTTATGCTCTTATTTTCAGATCTAAAGATAATCATGCATAGTTGCTTTTATGCATAATCGTTTAAACGGTCTTGGTATTTATTTATGATCTATTCTGCATGCTAGAATTAAATTATTTAATTTTATCTTTCTGCTGCGATTTAAACATTAAGAATTACGTGTGGCTTGATCCTCCTTTCAAAGGGGTACGTAGGCAACCTGATCAGGTGCAGCCACGGTTTTTTAAAAAAAAATTTAATTTTCAGCATGCAGTCCGTTGTAAATAAACCGTCAGTGGTATCAGAGACAGGTTGGATATTTAAATTTTTTTTGTTATAAAACTTATTTATTCTTTTGTAAAGTAATCTAATTGGGTTAATCACCAGGCCGTCCGGTCATAGAAGAAAGAAGGGCTCATCACCATCTTTTTCCATTCGATGGAATCTTCTATGGCGTGTAGGGGTGCCACTGTGATTGATCCTTGAAGATGAACAACGAAAGGTAGATTAAAATCTGTTTTAATCTTTGTAATTAAATCTGAGATTTATAAATATGTTTAGATCAGATCTAAAGAAGATTTATGAATGATTTAATTACTGTTTTTGCACGATTAACTAGATCTAAAATTTGGATGCATGTGATGCATATTTTATGATTAATATATGTGATATATTGAACATGTAAAATTTGAAATCATAAACTTATTTAGATTAGATCTAAATGCAATTTATGATCCTTTTAATCTCTGATTTTGTAAGACATATTAGATCTGAAAATAAATGCTTATGATGCATGTTATTTAAGTTAATTCATGTTAGTTGATATATGTGATATATGAACATAAATCGTTAATGATTTAAACATGAATTAAATCTGAAATCAGAATATTTAATTCATAAATTTAGATCTGATTTTAAGAACTAAAAGTTTGTAATTAACATTGTTGCCCAAAAAGACAACCCAAGAGGGAGGGTGAATTGGGTTTGGATTAATTCTCGACTAATTAAAAACTTGATTAGTAAATAACTAAATCTAATGCAAGCAAGTTAATTAAGCTTCTTGATGAGGAGATTGGAAGAGACAAATAGCCAATGTGTTGCCCAGATAGACAACCCAAGAGGGGGGGGTGAATTGGGTTTTTAATATAATTTGGCTAATTAAAACTTTGTGGATGATTAATTAAAAACTATAGCAAGTTATTTAATTAAAGCCTAGTGCTGTGAGTAATGTGCGGGGAAGAAGATGAGAGACAATACACTACAAACACAAAGTTTTATAGTGGTTCGGAGCTAACCCTTGCTCCTACGTCCACTCCCCAAGTCTCACTTGGGAATTTCACTATAACCCCCTTGGATTACAGCCGGTTGTTTTGCAAGCTCACAACCAAACTTGTTGTTTTACGAGCTCACAACGAACTCGGTCGGTTTTTCCAGGCTCACCGACTAGAACCAACCCCGATTGTTTTCCCGGGCTCACAATCAAACCCTTACACACGTTGGTTTTAACTTGGCTCACCAACCAACCTTAAACCCCTTGATTCAATCCCCCGATTGAATCAAGTAAATACAAGAAATAGGAGAAAACAGAAAATAGCTTCTCAAAAAGCAGATTTAAGACAATATAATCGTAAAGGAGTTAGAAGCCCTCAAACGCTTTTAAGCTGGTGAAGAGGTATGGCTTCTGGAACTCCGGTCTCCTCTTGAAAGAGTGGTCGACTTGAATGCAGGAGGAGGAAGCTTTGATTGTTGGGAAGAAGTTGTTGGAGCAGTAAATGCAGATCTCCCCTTTTTCGTTTAAGAGCACTTGGAGAGCTTGAAAACTTGAATGCTTGGAGTGAAGTATCTGTTCTCTTCCTTGCTACAGTCCTCTGTGGCTATTTAAGCCAATCCCCATGGAAACTAGCCGTTACTCTGCTTTTTCTGGCCGTTCTGCACACTCTGCGCAGCCTGACAATATGACCGTTGGTGGGTTGGAGTCGACTCGCGCGATCAGGAGTCGACTCGGCTGTAGCAGGAGTCGACTCACGCTTTTCCGGAGTCGACTCGGCAACTGTTCCAAATTTGAATTAAAGTTGCCGTCTTGACTGGGAGTCGACTCGTCTTGACCTGGAGTCGACTCGCCAACTTCTGGAGTTGACCTGGCAATTTTTGAAGTCGGCTCATCCACTGAAGTCCGTGGATCCAAATTTGAATTTTGTCCACTCGAGTCGACTCGACTGTCCTGAGAGTCGACTCGAATCTCAGAGCCCGAACTCTCGATTCTCTGTCGTTTGGTTCATCCAGTCTTGGAGTCGACTCGAATTTCCTTGGAGTCGACTCGGCTCTCAGTTTCCGAAAGTTGGTCTTCTGCCTTTTGACGTGAAGCTTGTCTCGGAGTCGACTCGAGCTGTCTGTGAGTCGACTCGAATCTCAGAGGCAGTAACATGGTCTTCTGTCTGTTGATGGTCGCTCAGTCTCGGAGTCGACTCGTGTACTGCGGGAGTCGACTCGAATCTCAGAGTCCGAAAATCGTTCTCTGACTTTTTCCTTGTGTTCCTCTGAGAGTCGACTCTTACCTTCTTTGGAGTCGACCTGCCAACCATCGGAGTCGACTCGCGTTCCACTGGAGTCGACTCGAATCTCAGACCCGAAAACTGCTCTCTGACTTTTCTGCCTGTAACTGCTTGGAGTCGACTCTTACTTCCCTGGAGTCGACTCGGTGAACATTGGAGTCGACTCGCGCATTTCAGGAGTCGACTCGTTGACAGGTTCTGAGATGAAGCTTTCTGTTCTTCTTTCTGTTCTCAGTCGGAGTCGACTCGTACTAATCTGGAGTCGACTCGAGCTCGTGCCAGTGAACTTGATACGCTTGGAGTCGACTCGTGATACTCGGGAGTCGACTCGAGTCTCAGACTTTGGTTCAGCAGACTTCTTACCTTATCCAAAATACTATGAACCAAATCTAGAGACACTTGGACAGGATTTTCACTGAAACACTCAATTGAATTCATTAGTAATCACAAGATATACTCAAATGCTTTGAGCTCATCAAAATCAAATGGGGTTTTAATCAATCACTCCACAATCTCCCCCTTTTTGATGATGACAAAACTTTGAGTATGTGAAAAATGAATTGCTCATAAAACAATGAAGTAAAATTCATAAATGAATTCAAATGTCTGATAATTTAATTTATCCAAGTTTGAAAGGAGTGAAACATTAAATTTCGGAGTTAAAGCTCCCCCTTTCATTTGGAATTATATAAGCCTTCATATTATGCAATCAATTGTTTGGCTTATATGTCATTAATGATTTAGCTTGATTAAGATTCAGATTCTCCCCCTCAACATATGCATTCAACTATGTTTTGATTCTCTGAATTTCCTTTTAATGCTTTGAAGTTTTTGAACTGAATTTTATCTTTTTAGAGGGAAAATCTGTCAATTTGTTCTTGAGTAGGATTCAGCTAATCTCCGAATATCCCTTGAATAGATTCTGGAGATTACTCCATTAGGAGCCCCAAAAGAGAGATAATGAGCCTCGAGGTACCGAATCCACTTAGAACAAATTTGAGTGTGTTTTTAAGAGTTTATCTTTTTATTTATTTCCATTGATTTCTTTTACATATTTTTCCATATTTCCCCCCTTTTACACATTTTATACGTAGTTCTCCCCCTTT
This sequence comes from Phoenix dactylifera, assembly GCF_009389715.1. Lineage (NCBI taxonomy): Eukaryota > Viridiplantae > Streptophyta > Magnoliopsida > Arecales > Arecaceae > Phoenix > Phoenix dactylifera. The sequence goes on along the minus strand of NW_024068857.1, from coordinate 52,059 downwards.
TTGTCATCATACCAAAAAGGAGGTAATCACACACAATCAATGGCACAAATGGCACAACCCATCATCAAATGGCACAGAACTGAAGATAAGATGTCTACTCATTGTATTGATATGAATGTGAATACATTTGAGCATACAATAAGTAAAGCAAAACAAAACAAAACAAAAAGAACATCTATGGTCTCCTCGAGGATGAAGATCCCCCTCTCGAGGATGCATCTCCTCCTCTGGAGGATGTGGCACCTCCTCTCAATCGGCTCTGCTCCATGAGGAGGGTGACTGCATCTGTCACATGTCCGAGCTGCGTGATAATAGACGTGGTGGCTCTGCTATGTGTAGTGGAGAGCTCTGTCACCGACGCCTGAAGCCCAGTCACCGATGTCTGAAGTGCGTCCAGCTTGTCGATGAGTACATTCGCCAAGCGCTCGGCCCCCTCGGTGGTGGTGTGCATGTCACGACCTATCTCCTCTCGCATCTGTCGAGTGGAGCTCGTGACCTCACTCATGCTGTGGAACTGGGCCTGGACCAAACTCCGGACATTGTAGATCTCTTCCCGTACATGAGCCGTCATGTCAGTCACGGCTGTCAAGGAAGGGACCAACTGAGAAGATACGGGTGCAGGAGTGGGGGCAGGCACTGCACCTCGGAGCTCCCGAAGCAGCTCATCCCTCAGATCTCGGACGATCTCCTGCCGCAGCTCCTGGAGCTGCTCTGTATCAATACGGACCTCCATAGATGGTGGAACTGAGGAGGAAGGTCCGGCAGAGGTGGTAGGAGCAGGAGGAGTGGATGGGAGGTCTGGATGGTCTGGAAGGTCTGGGTAGTCTGAATCTGGCTCAGGACTGGGTGATGGTCTGGTGGTCTGAGCAGTAAGAGTGGACTTCCTAACCCAGATCCCTTCTCTCTTCCGAAACCCCATCCTGTGCATAGTCCCCGTACATAAGCGATCAGTCCATCGCAAGGCACGAGAGGGTTCCCTCTCAGGAATGGGAATCTCGTACTGCCTAAAAAGAAGAGTGAACAACATCCCGTATGGGAGTGAGAGCCTAGGTCTATCTAGGGGCTCACACATATACCTATAAATGAGCTTTGGGAAGTTGATCGGGGTGTCCTGAAGGATATAAGACATAATAGCTAAGTCCCTCTCATTCACAAAATCAAATCTCCCTGTCTTAGGAAAGATGGACCTGGACAGAATGCTCAAAAGGATTCTCACTTCAATAGGAAGTGAGCTAGCAGATACCTCATCTAGGGGGGGACTGAGGTGGATGCCCTAAGACGACCGTAAGGGCCGCAACTCTATCCTCAGGGTGTGCGGGAGCCACCCCTACTAATGGAAGATGAAGGATATGGGCAATGAGGTCCTCTGTGACATGCAACGGGACACCTACTACCGTACCCTCGATACCTCCATCTCCCCGATGGACGGTACTGTAAAACTCTTGAACTAGGCCAGGATAGGTGGGAAGGTCCAAGGTGAGGAAGTACTCTAGGCCCTGGGCTCTAAGCCTATCGCCTATGGTGAACCCCTCCCGGGAGAGATAGTCGAAATCGACAAACCTCCCGGAGGTGACGGCCTTCCCGGCCAACGGCCTAACGAGAACCACCCTAGGCGGGGACCGATCCGGAGGTGGTTGCCTCGCGGGATCGTGCCGTGCCTTGGAGCGTCGCTCGGGACCGGCCTCGGGACGGGACCTCTTCCTAACGACGGTCTTACGAGGCATCTTGACTTAAACGGGAAGAAAAATACCTAGAGGACGGTGAAGAACCGACAGAGGAAGCTCGGGACGGACCGGAAATGACCTAGGAACGGACGGAAACTCAATGTCCGGCGAAGAATCGACGGGAAAAGGGCTTGGAGACGATCGGGGATGACCTAGGAGTCGGCTCTAGGGCTTTGTGAACAGTGGCGGCTTGAGAAAAAGTGTTTGCGAAACGACAAACCTAGGGTTAAAAAGTCGGATCCCGACTGCGAGTCGACTCCCCTGAATCGCGAGTCGACTCGACCTCGAGTCGACTCCAGAATATGCGCGAGTCGACTCTCTGTTAGCTCATGTAGACTTCGAGTCGACTCCCGACAGTGTGCGAGTCGACTCCCCCTCACCTGCCAACTTTGCGAGTCGACTCCCGCTAATGCGCGAGTCGACTCCCCCTTAGGAGCCGGCTCTGAAACTTACTCGAGTCGTCTCTAACCTTGGCACGCACCTAAAAACCATGCCATAATCGTGCCAAATGAGGGAAAATCACCTAATTAAGGACTGATTTGATGATCACTGCATAGAAACTCTATCTTAACCTCATTCTAATCATCAAAATCAATTAATCTAGTGAAAAACTCCCACTAGGATGGATCAATCACTCCTAATCCCCTTCTAAGCACACTAAACCTCTCTTCACTTAGGGGTTTTGTAAAAATATCTGCTAATTGATTATCAGTACACACAAATTGGAGTGACACATCACCATTCAATACATGATCTCTTATGAAGTGATGTCTTATCTCAATGTGTTTAGTTCTTGAGTGTTGAATTGGATTTTTAGTTAGATTTATGGCACTTGTGTTATCGCAATTAATGAGAATTTTATCTTGTTTAATGCCATAATCTTCTAATTATTGTTTAATCCATAAGATTTGAGCACAACAACTCCCGGCTGCAACATATTCAGCTTCTGCAGTGGATAATGCAACCGAGTTTTGTTTCTTGCTAAACCATGAGATTAGGTTTTCTCCTAGAAATTGACAAGACCCGCTGGTACTTTTTCTATCAAGCTTACATCCAGCGAAGTCTGAATCTGTGTACCCTATTAAGTTTAGGCTAGATTCTTTAGAGTACCACAGCCCTATGTTCTTAGTTCCAATCAAGTATTTAAAGATTCTCTTAACTGCAGCTAGGTGTGATTCTTTAGGATTAGCCTGATATCTAGCACACATGCACACACTAAACATAATATCAGGCCTACTTGCAGTAAGATACAGTAAAGAACCTATCATACCTCTATAAAATTTTTGATCTACAGATTTACCTGATTCATCTTGGTCTAACTTGCATGATGAGCTCATGGGGGTGCTGATTGACTTGTTTCCCTCCATATCAAACTTCTTGAGCATCTCCTTGATATATTTTGCTTGATTGATGAAGATGCCTCCTTCAGATTGTTTGATTTGAAGCCCGAGGAAATAGTTCAGCTCTCCCATCATGCTCATCTCAAACTCACTCTGCATCAAATTAGCAAATTTCTCGCAGAGGCGATTGTTAGTAGCACCGAAAATGATATCATCAACATAGATCTGTACTAATAACATATCCTTATTTTTCTTTTTTAGAAATAATGTTGTATCTACATTTCCCCTAGAGAATTCATGTTCTAATAGGAATTTACTAAGTCTCTCATACCATGCTCTAGGTGCTTGTTTTAGTCCATAAAGCGCTTTGTTCAGTTTATACACATGATTAGGGTATTGATGATTTTCAAAACCAGGAGGTTGTTCTACATACACCTCCTCATTAATAAACCCATTTAGAAAAGCACTTTTTACATCCATTTGATATAGCTTGAAGTCCTTAGAGCATGCATATGCTAATAGAAGTCTAATCGCCTCAAGTCTAGCTACGGGAGCAAAGGTTTCATCAAAATCTATGCCTTCTTCTTGATTATAACCCTTTGCTACTAGTCTAGCCTTATTCCTTATAACAATTCCATTTTCATCTAGTTTATTTTTATATATCCATTTTGTACCTATTATTGGATATTCAGAAGGTCTCTCTACTAGATCCCACACTTTGTTTCTAGTAAATTGGTTTAGTTCTTCTTGCATTGCATTTATCCAATTTACATCATTTTCGGCTTCTTCTATATGTTTTGGGCTCAAAGTGTGAAACAAAAGCTAGATGGTTATTCAAATTTCTAAGAGATGCTCTAGTCCTAACCGGTTGTGATGGATCATCTAGAATTAGTTCCTTAGGATGCCCGTGAGCATACCTCCAAGCTTTAGTTAGCCCATGATCCACTATAGGCTCTTGGTTTGATGATTCTCCTTCAATCAACTTTTGATTACCATCTTGTAATCCCACCTCATCTATCTTTTCTTCAAGTATTTCTATATCATCATCAAGATTGGCTTTCTTACTAGAGGAGATGTCACTAGAGTCATCAAATACAACATGTATAGATTCTTCTATAACTAGTGTTCTTTTATTAAAGACTCTATAGGCTTTACTAGTTGTAGAATAACCTAAGAATATTCCTTCATCAGATTTAGGATCAAATTTCCCTAGATTATCTTTCCCATTATTATGTACAAAACACCTACATCCAAAAACATGAAAATAGTTAACCTTTGGTTTTCTGTTTTTCCACAGTTCATAAGGTGTTTTCTTTATGATGGGTCTTAATAGAACTCTATTTAATATATGGCAAGAAGTATTAATGGCTTCTCCCCAAAAGTACTTAGGGAGGTTACTTTCACATAACATCGTTCTAGCCATTTCCTCTAGTGTTCTATTTTTTCTTTCCACAACTCCATTTTGTTGTGGTGTCCTAGGTGCAGAAAAATTATGGGTTATCCCCTTTTTACTACAAAATTCATCAAATAATTGATTTTCGAATTCGGTACCATGGTCACTTCTAATGGCTATGACTGAAGACTCTCTAGCATTTGTTACTTCCTTATGGAACTTTTTAAACATGGAAAATGCTTGGTCCTTATGTGCTAGAAACATGACCCATGTGTACCTAGAGTAATCATCTACTATGACTAGACCATATTTATTTCCACCTAGGCTTGTTGTTCTAGTTGGACCAAATAGGTCCATGTGTAATAATTCTAGAGGCCTAGAGGTAGAGACACATTTTATGAGTTTAAAAGAATTCCTAGATTGTTTGCCAAATTGACATGCTTCACAGATTTTGTTCTTTTCAAATTTTAACTTTGGCAAACCTATCACGGAATCTCTTTTAACTAATTTAGTTATTGTGTCCATGCTTGCATGACCTAACTTACGGTGCCATAACCAACTAGCATTATTATCTTTAGTTTCATTAACAACTAAACATTGGTTATGTTTTGCAAGGTCTTCTAGGTCTACCACATATACATTTCCACGTCTAATCCCTTTAAAAACTAAACTATTATCATTAGTATTTGTTATAATGCACAGTGATGGTTTAAACATAACATCATATCCTTTGTCACATAATTGACTAATGCTTAACAAGTTATGCTTAAGACCATCAACATATCTAACATTATCTATAAAAGTAGAAGGGGTGATTTGAACTTTACCAATACCAATGATGTGACCTTGGTTGTTGTCTCCAAACGTCACAGCACCTCCCTTCTTAGCTTCAAGGGTGAAAAATTGGTCTTTATCACCCGTCATGTGCCTTGAGCAGCCACTATCCAAATACCAGCAATTTTTGTTGACCTTGGCTGCAAGACACTCCTACACAAGCAAATCATGTCATCTTAGGTACCCAAGTTTTCTTGGGTCCTTCATGGTTAGTCAAGTTGGTTCCTTTTGGAACCCATACCCTTTTAATTTTTCTTTTAGTTTTACTTTTCCTAAAATTACATACATTTGCTTTATGGCCTACTGTACCACAACAAAAGCAGGTTATTTTCTTAGTTTTTGTTTCCCCAGCTTTAACAAAGAAGTTACTAAGAAGTTTTTGCTTATTCCTTGGTTTATATCCTAAACCGGCTTTATTAAACACTGCACGTTGACATTTAGTATCATGTTTAATTTTTCAGAACTATAGGTAAATCTTTCAACTAAGGGTTTGTATTTGTTAAGTTCTTTAGTTAGTGTCTGATTTTCTTTAGTTAAGGTGTTGGTCTTTTGAGTTAAAAGTTGGTTGCTTGTTTTAAGTTCTATATTTTCTTTGGTGATTAAATCCTTATTCTTAACTAATTTATCGTATTTATGTAGGTATGATTGATTAGTTATTTTCAGTTCTTTATTCTTAAGATTTATAGCCTTATATTCTACCATTAATTCATTAAATGCATCATAAAGTTCATCAAATGAAAAATCATAGTGCGTATCGGAAGTTACCTCATTTTCGTTGGCCATGAAACAAAAATTGGCCTTCTCTTCTTGTTCTTCATCCGATGATGAAGATGATGCGTCGGAGTCCGATAGGGTGGTGACAAGGGCTTTCTTCTTCTTCTTGTACTTGCTGCTCTTCTTTAGTAAGGGACACTCAGCTCGGATGTGTCCCGGCTTTTTGCACTCATAGCAGCCGGTCCCCTCACTTTCCCTTTCCTTACCTTTGTCCTTGCGGTAGGAATTTAAGGGGCCTCTCCTTTGATGATAGGACTTCTTGTGGTTGATGAATTTCTTGAACTTGCGCACAAGAAGAGCCTCACCATCATCTTCCTCATCTTCTTCTTCTTCACTGCTGCTGCTGCAAGACAAGTCCTTGTTAGAAGAAGTAGATTTTAAAGCTATTACCTTTTTCTTATGGGAGGACTCTTCCTCGTTGTGTTGTTTCATGGTAAGCTCATGCGTCATAAGGGATCCAAGGAGCTCTTCAAGTGGAAGCTTGTTCAAGTCTTTAGCTTCTTGGATTGCCGTCACTTTAGCTTCCCACGACCTTGGTAGACACCAAAGGATTTTCCTGACAAGTTCACTGTTAGTATAGTTCTTGCCAAGGCTTTTTAGGCCATTGACAATATCAGTAAACCTAGTGAACATGCATGTAATTGTTTCGTTAGAGTCCATTTTAAATAGTTCATATTTATGAACCAAAATATTTATTTTGGACTCTTTCACTTGATTCGTGCCCTCATGGGTCACTTCAAGTCTGTCCCAAATCTCTTTTGCAGAATTGCAAGTAGAGACCCTATTGAATTCATTACGGTCTAAGGCACAATAGAAGACATTCATTGCTTTAGAGTTTAATTGTGCCTTCCTCATGTCATGTTCATCCCAGTCCATTTCAAGTTTAGGTACCTTAACACCATCTACGTATATGGATGGGATGTATGGCCCATTTACTACAATGGACCACATCTCATAGTCTTGGGCTTGGATGAATATTCTCATCCTAGCCTTCCAGTATGAGTAGTCAGATCCATTGAAGAAAGGGGGTCTTTGGGTGGACTGACCCTCAATGTGAGAAGATCCAAATGGAGTTGTCATTTTGATCTTCTAACTCTTGAGTGGAAGAGTTTTTGGCTCTGATACCACTTGTTGCCCAGATAGACAACCCAAGAGGGGGGGGGTGAATTGGGTTTTTAATATAATTTGGCTAATTAAAACTTTGTGGATGATTAATTAAAAACTATAGCAAGTTATTTAATTAAAGCCTAGTGCTGTGAGTAATGTGCGGGGAAGAAGATGAGAGACAATGCACTATAAACACAAAGTTTTATAGTGGTTCGGAGCTAACCCTTGCTCCTACGTCCACTCCCCAAGTCTCACTTGGGAATTTCACTATAACCCCCTTGGATTACAGCCGGTTGTTTTGCAAGCTCACAACCAAACTTGTTGTTTTATGAGCTCACAACGAACTCGGTCGGTTTTTCCAGGCTCACCGACTAGAACCAACCCCGATTGTTTTTCCGGGCTCACAATCAAACCCTTACACACGTTGGTTTTAACTTGGCTCACCAACCAACCTTAAACCCCTTGATTCAATCCCCCGATTGAATCAAGTAAATACAAGAGATAGGAGAAAACAGAAAATAGCTTCTCAAAAAGCAGATTTAAGACAATATAATCGTAAAGGAGTTAGAAGCCCTCAAACGCTTTTAAGCTGGTGAAGAGGTATGGCTTCTGGAACTCCGGTCTCCTCTTGAAAGAGTGGTCGACTTGAATGCAGGAGGAGGAAGCTTTGATTGTTGGAAAGAAGTTGTTGGAGCAGTAAATGCAGATCTCCCCTTTTTCGTTTAAGAGCACTTGGAGAGCTTGAAAACTTGAATGCTTGGAGTGGAGTATCTGTTCTCTTCCTTGCTACAGTCCTCTGTGGCTATTTAAGCCAATCCCCACGGAAACTAGCCGTTACTCTGCTTTTTCTGGCCGTTCTGCACACTCTGCGCAGCCTGACAATATGACCGTTGGTGGGTTGGAGTCGACTCGCGCGATCAGGAGTCGACTCGGCTGTAGCAGGAGTCGACTCACACTTTTCCGGAGTCGACTCGGCAACTGTTCCAAATTTGAATTAAAGTTGCCGTCTTGACTGGGAGTCGACTCGTCTTGACCTGGAGTCGACTCGCCAACTTCTGGAGTTGACCTGGCAATTTTTGAAGTCGGCTCATCCACTGAAGTCCGTGGATCCAAATTTGAATTTTGTCCACTCGAGTCGACTCGACTGTCCTGGGAGTCGACTCGAATCTCAGAGCCCGAACTCTCGATTCTCTGTCGTTTGGTTCATCCAGTCTTGGAGTCGACTCGAACTTTCTTGGAGTCGACTCGGCTCTCAGTTTCCGAAAGTTGGTCTTCTGCCTTTTGACGTGAAGCTTGTCTCGGAGTCGACTCGAGCTGTCTGTGAGTCGACTCGAATCTCAGAGGCAGTAACATGGTCTTCTGTCTGTTGATGGTCGCTCAGTCTCGGAGTCGACTCGTGTACTGCGGGAGTCGACTCGAATCTCAGAGTCCGAAAATCGTTCTCTGACTTTTTCCTTGTGTTCCTCTGAGAGTCGACTCTTACCTTCTTTGGAGTCGACCTGCCAACCATCGGAGTCGACTCGCGTTCCACTGGAGTCGACTCGAATCTCAGACCCGAAAACTGCTCTCTGACTTTTCTGCCTGTGACTGCTTGGAGTCGACTCTTACTTCCCTGGAGTCGACTCGGTGAACATTGGAGTCGACTCGCGCACTTCAGGAGTCGACTCGTTGACAGGTTCTGAGATGAAGCTTTCTGTTCTTCTTTCTGTTCTCAGTCGGAGTCGACTCGTACTAATCTGGAGTCGACTCGAGCTCGTGCCAGTGAACTTGATACGCTTGGAGTCGACTCGTGATACTCGGGAGTCGACTCGAGTCTCAGACTTTGGTTCAGCAGACTTCTTACCTTATCCAAAATACTATGAACCAAATCTAGAGACACTTGGACAGGATTTTCACTGAAACACTCAATTGAATTCATTAGTAATCACAAGATATACTCAAATGCTTTGAGCTCATCAAAATCAAATGGGGTTTTAATCAATCACTCCACACAATGCAAATACTAGAAGATTTTATAGTGGTTCGGAGCCAACCCTTGCTCCTATGTCCACTCTCCAAGCTTTACTTGGGAGTTCACTATAATCCCTTGGATTACAGCCGGTTGTTTTACAAGTTCGCAACCCAACTTGTTGTTTTCGCGAGATCACAACGAACTCGGTCGGTTTTCACAGGCTCACCGACTAGAACCACTCGATTGTTTTTTCGGCATCACAATCAAACCCTTACACCGTTGGTTTTAACTTCGGCTCACCAAAAAACCTTACAACCCTTGATTCAATCCTCTGATTGAATCAAGTAAGAAAATAGTTTGAAAAAAGATACAAAAAAAGCTTCTTAACAAGCAAATATGAACCAATATGGGTAGAGTAAAGTTAGAAGCCCTCAAACAGATTTTGGAAGAGGAAGAAATGGCTTCTTGAACTCTGAGTCTCCTCTTTGAGTGCACTGAAGATCTGATGTCAAAAGAAGAGCCTTGAATGCGAAGGAAAGACTTCTTGGAACGTATTGAATGCGTTTCTTCCTTCTTTTGCTTGTCTTTTCTCTCAATAGACTCTTGGTAGTTGGAAAACACTTAATGCACAGATGGAGTAACTCTCTTCTTTTCTACTACTGTTTACTCTAGCTATTTAAATAGTTCCTTTTGAAAAATAGCCGTTAGACACTGATTTGTGGCTGTTCTGCACAATCTGCACCTCCTGACAATGTATCCATTGGGGTTGGAGTCGACTCAATCGATCTGGAGTTGACTCGGCTGTTGCTGGAGTGGACTCATGCTTTACTGGAGACGACTCGCCTACTGTTCAGGATTTGAATTAAAGTGACGTTCCAACCTGGAGTCGACTCGGGCCAACCCAGAAGTCGACTCGCCAAGATCTGGAGATGACTCGGCATTTTGGAGACGGCTTGTTCTCAGGATTTCAGATATCTATTTTTCTGCATTTCTCTCTCGAGTCGACTCGGATCCTCTTGGAGTCGACTCGGCTCTCAGAGCCCGAAAAACCGATCCTCTGTCTGTTGATCTGAGCTGCTTCGGAGTCGACTCGCACTTTATTGGGGTCGACTCAGCTAACTTGGGGTCGACTCTCGAATTCTCGGAGTCGACTCGTTCACAGGGTCACTGTGTTTGATTTTTTGTCTTTCAGTCCGCTTTCCTCTGAGAGTCGACTCTGGCATGTTTAGAAGTCAACTTGCCAAACGTTGGAGTCGACTCGCATCCTTCTGGAGTCGACTCGGTAACAGGGTCTAGAAGACACTTCTCTGTCTTTCTATCTGTTACTCCTTGGAGTCGACTCGGAATCGTCGGGAGTCGACTCGGCAAGCATCGGAGTCGACTCGGCAAGCATCGGAGTCGACTCGGTGACAGGGTCTGAAATTCAAGTCCTTCTGTCTGTTCTCAGTCAGAGTCGACTCGTAGTATACCGGAGTCGAATCGAGCTTGTGCCAGAACCTCTGAAACACTTAGAGTCGACTCGCAATCTTCCGGAGTCGACTCGAGCTTCAGACTTGGCTCAATTGAGTTCAACACTTAGCCAAAATACTTTGAACCAAGGCTCGATACTTTTAAAGATAAATTCACATATTTTCACTTGAAATACTAGATTGAATTCATTAGTACAACATTAAGTATACTCAATTGCTTTGTGCTCATCAAAATCAAATAGGGGTATAATCAATCACTCCACAATCTTTTTCTTTTTGATGATGACAAAACATTGAGTATTTGTAAAGTGAATTGCTCAACCAAGAGGTGATTTATAGTAAAGTTTTGAAATGAATTCAAATGTCTAGTCATTTAATTTATCCAAAATTGAAAGGTATAAATCAGTAAATCCTGAAATTAAAGCTCCCCCTTTTATTTGGAATTATATAAGCCTTCAAAACATGCAATCAATTGTTTGGCTTATATGTGTTTAATGAATTTGCTTTCTTAAGATTTCAGATTCTCCTCCTCAACATGTGCCTTCAATTTTGTTTAAGTTTTCTGAATTTTCTTTTAATGTTTTGAAACTTTTGAGCTTAAATTCTTACTTATAATTTATTCTTGAGTATGATTCAACTAATCTCCGAATATCCCTTGAATAGATTCTGGAGATTACTTATTGAGGAGCCCCAACAGAGAGATAATGAGCCTCGAGGTATTGAATCCACTAAGAACAAATTGCATTTTGCTTTCTTAAGAATTTTCTTTTGTTTAGTGATTCCCTTTACATTTCAATTCATCATATTTTCTCCCCCTTTTTGTCATCATAGCAAAAAGGCACATTACACAGAAAGAGATAACAAGACAAATTACACAATTTTTGAAAGGTAATTTCTATTCATTGTATTAAATTTAAGATTGAGTACAAAAGTGAATACATATCAGAAAAGTCTTCAAGGGACTGTACATAATAAAATCAAAAAGAAATACACTAGGGTCATCTAGTAGTGGAGGATGTGGCTCCCGTACTCAGTCTAGCATGTTTCATGACCAAGCTTATCCCCTCATATACATTCCCTAGTTATGCGATGATCTCCGAGGTGGCCCTAGATTGTATCTCAGTAAGCTGGGTCACACTCTCCTGAATAGTGTCAAGCTTGAACATTAAGGCATTTGCAAGCCTTTCCGCTCCTTGACTCTGGCTACCCAACTCTTCTCTGATGCTGTCTCGCATCTTCCTCGCGTCATCCTTTATGTCGCTAAGGCTCCAGTATTGACCTCGGACTAGGCTCCTTATATTGTACATTTTCTCCTTAAGGTCTGCTATCATCTTGGACACCGCTGCTGTGGAGGGAACGATGTCAGTGGAGGGAGCACTAAGTGAACCTCACAGCTCTCTCAATATATCATCTCTCAGCTCCCTCACTATCTCCTGTCTCATCTTCCGGAGCTGCTCAGTGCTGATCCGGACTGGGATTGAACTACTTAATCTTTGCCTGGAACCAAACCTTATGAGTACTACCAATCAGGCAGGATTAAGGCCTTCCATGGCTTTCGACGCTCTCGGGTGACGTTGAAGTGAAATACCACTCCAGTAGCTTGAACAACTCTGGAAAGAAATTACTTTTTGTTTATATACGATAAAAGTGGTCTTCCCCGGGGTGAGAAAGAGAGGAATTTCGACCTTCGTTTTTCGGGAGAATGAAATAGGGGATCTTTGACTTTTCGGTAAGGAAAGATATGGAAACTCATTCATTCTTCATTAACCCTCACGCGGGGAAGGGAGTGAGCTAGGTTAGTTAGCGAGCTCCTAACTAACCTAGCGAACGGAACACGGAATTCTGAAATTCCGTGTTCTAGAGGAGTGAAAGAGGTAACGGAGAGGTTGCTGAGGTGGTGGAGCTGTAGATGGTCCAGCTGAAGTAGATGGGAATGAGGGACCAAAAGTGGATGGAGAAGTGGGAGAAACTGTGTAGTGGTCCTGGTCATGGTCAGGGCTAGGTGAATGGTGAGTAGTGGGGTCAGATGGTGTGGAAGATGTTTTCCTAACCCAGACATCCTCTACTTTATGGAAGCCCATTCTGTGGAGAGTCCCCTCACTCATATGATCAGTGAACCTAAGGAAGCATGTGGGTTCTCTCTCAGGGATAGGGACCTCTAACTCCCTAAAGATGAGTGTGAAGAGCATGCCATATGGGAGACTCAACCTAGGTTTATCTAGAGGTTCACAGATATATTTGTAGATGAGTTTGGAAAAGTTGATGGGAGTGTCTTGGAGAATATGGAACATCAACGCTAGGTCTCTCTCAGATATGAAGTCAAATCTATCAATCTTGGGAAAGAGAGTCCTAGAAATGATACTTAGGAGAAGCCTCATTTCAGCTGAAAGCTGATTTGCAAACACCTCCTCTATAGGGGATTGAGGTGGGCTCCCTAAGATGGTCGTAAGAGCCTTAGTCCTATCATGGGGATGAGTGGAAAAAATTTCCTCTCGGAAGAGATGGAGGATTCGAGCAATGAAGTCCTCCGAGATAAAAATAGGTACACCCGCTACGGTCTTCTGGATACCACCGCTACCTCATGCGACAGTGCCATAAAATTTCCTAACTAACCCTGGGTAGGTAGGGAGGTCTAGTGAATAGAAGAACTCTAAGCCCTGAGCCCTAAGACGATGCCCTAAGGTGAACCCTTCCCGAGAGAGAAAGTCAAAGTTGACTTTCCTTCCGGTAGAGACTACCCTCCCGGCGCACGAACGCGAGGGAATCGGCCTCGGTGGAGAAGGAACCGAAGAGGATGCCCTTACGGGTTCATTCCATGCCTTGGACCGTCGCTCGGCGCCGCTCGACGCAAGTGGTCTCTTCCGACGAGTGACAACGGATTTTCTAGGCATTTTGACCTAAAAACCAAAGGAAGGACAAGAAAAATGGAAGAAAACTCGAGGGAAAGAACCTAAAATGGGTCGGAGATGAGTTCGGAGATGACTCTAGGGTTTTGAAATAGTGGCGGCCGAAAATAGAAGTGAAGAATAAACGTTTTGATTAGGGTTAAAAATCAGATTCTCGACCTCGAGTCGACTCCAGTAAAGCGCGAGTCGACTCGACCGCGAGTCGACTCCTGAAATGCACGAGTCGACTCGAACTCTGGCACATAACCAAAAATTCAGTTAATTCCGTGCCAATAGTGAGAGATATGGAAATATTTAAGACTTAAAGGACTGATTTGATGACCATAGACAAGAAATTCTATGTCCAACATAAGCTAATCATCAAAATCAATGAATTAGAGGGGAGTATCACAAGAATGGATCAATCACTCCTAACCCTCTTCTAAGAATACAAAATCGATCTTCACTCAAGGATTTTGTGAAGATGTCAGCAAGTTGATCATCAGTGCAAACAAATTCAAGCATCACATCACCATTTAACACATGATCTCTTATGAAGTGATGTCTTATCTCAATACGTTTAGTTCTTGAGTGTTGAATTGAATTTTTAGTTAGATTTATGGCACTTGTATTATCACAATTTATGAGAATCATATTTTGTTTAATGCCATAATCTTCAAGTTGTTGCTTGATCTATAAAATTTGAGCACAACAACTTCCGGCAGCAACATATTCAGCTTCAGCCGTAGATAGTGCAATCGAATTTTGTTTCTTGCTAAACCATGAAATTAGGTTTTCTCCTAAAAATTGACAAGACCCGCTGGTGCTTTTTCTATCAAGTTTACAACCAGCGAAGTCTGAATCAGTATACCCTATTAAATTTTTGCTTGATTCTTTAGAGTACCATAGACCTATGGTTTTTGTTCCTATGATATATTTAAAATTTCTCTTAACTGTAATTAGGTGTGATTCCTTAGGATTAGATTGATATCTAGCACACATGCATACACTAAACATGATATCAGATCTACTTGCTGTAAGATATAATAAAGATCTTATCATACCTCTATACAGCTTTTGATCTACTGATTTACCTGATTCATCTTTGTCTAGTTTGCATGATGAGCTCATGGGAGTGCCAATTGACTTGTTTCCATCCATATCAAACTTTTTTAGCATTTCCTTGATGTATTTAGCTTGATTGATGAAAATCCCTTCCTTGGATTGTTTGATTTGAAGTCCGAGGAAGTAGTTTAATTCTTCCATCATGCTCATCTCAAATTCACAAAGGCGATTGTTAGTAGCACCGAAAATATTATCATCTACATAACTCTGCACTACTAACATATTTTTGTTTTCCTTTTTCAAAAATAGAGTTGTATCAACATTTCCTCTAGAAAATTCATGGTCTAATAAAAATTTGCTAAGTTTTTCATACCATGCTCTAGGGGCTTGTTTTAGGTCATAAAGTGCTTTATTTAGTTTATAAACATGATTGGGATATTGATGATTCTCAAAACCAGGAGGTTGTTCTACATAAACCTCCTCATTAATATACCCATTCAAGAAGGTACTTTTTACATCCATTTGAAATAATTTGAAATCTTTATAACATGCAAATGCTAGTAATAATCTAATTCCCTCAAGTCTAGCTACAGGAGCAAAAGTCTCATCAAAGTCGATACCTTCTTCTTGATTATAGCCCTTTGCTACTAGTCTAGCCTTGTTCCTAACCACAACTCCATTTTCATCAAGTTTATTTTTGTATATCCATTTAGTTCCTATTATTGAGTATTCAGTGGGTCTTTCAACTAAGTTCCATACTTTATTTCTTGTAAATTGGTTAAGTTCCTCTTGCATAGCATTTATCCAGTTTACATCACTTTCAGCTTCTTCAATATTTTTAGGTTCTAAATGTGAAACAAATGCAAGATGATTATTTAAGTTTCTAAGAGAGGCTCTAGTTCTAACAGGTTGAGATGGATCATCTAAAATTAATTCTTTAGGATGACCGTGAGCATACCTCCAAGCCTTTGTAAGCCCATGTTCGGCAATTACATCTTGGCTTGTTGTAGTTTCTTCAACTTGCTTGGGTTCATCCTCTTGTAGAGTCATGTGATCTATCTTTTCTTCAATTATTCCTGCATCATCATCAAATACTACTCTCTTGCTAGAGGAAGCATCATTAGAATCATCAAAAACAACATGGATAGATTCTTCAATTACAAGGGTTCTTTTGTTGAAGACTCTATAAGCCTTGATGTACAATATCCCAAAAAGATACCTTCATCAGATTTGGAATCAAATTTACCTAAGTTATCTTTGCCATTATGATGAATGAAACACCTACATCCAAACACATGAAAGTAGTTTACTTTGGGCTTTCTATCTCTCCAAAATTCGTAAGGTGTTTTCTTTATAATTGGTCTTAATAGAACTCTATTTAATATATGACATGATGTGTTAATGGCTTCTCCCCAAAAATACTTTGGGGGGTTACTTTCATACAACATGGTTCTAGCCATTTTCTCTAGGGTTCTATTCTTTCTTTCCACAACTCCATTTTGTTGTGGTGTCCTAGGTGCAGAGAAATTATGAGTTATTCCCTTTTTACTACAGAATTCATCAAATAGATGATTTTCAAATTCCGTTCCATGATCACTCCTAATAGCTATAACTGAAGCATTTCTTGAGTTAGTTACTTTCTTATGAAATTTCTTAAATACTGAAAATGCTTCATCTTTATGAGCTAAAAACATGACTGTTGCCCAAGGTGACAAGCCAAGAGGGGGGGGGGGGTGAATTGGTTTCTTCTTTACTTTAGTGCTTTTAAAACTTTCTTAGTTAAATGCGATGGATGCTTTCTTAGGTTATTAGAGTGAGTTAAACTAATGCAAGAATAGAAAGTAAAGCAAGAGAGAATGAAAGCACAAACACAATCCAAACACAACAATATATAGTGGTTCGGTGCTCTCCTTAGCACCTACGTCCACTCCCCAAGCGTACCCTTGGGAATTCACTATAATCTCGCGGATTACAGTTGGATTGTTTTTCGGGCTCACAATCCAAAAACCTTGTTGGTTTTACGGGATCACCAACGAACCTATACAACTTTGGTTTTCCGGGTTCACCAAAAATCTTGTTGGTTTTGCGGGCTCACCAACGAACCTTTACAACTTTGGTTTTCCGGGTTTACCAAAAACCTTTGTTGGTTTTGCGGGCTCACCAACGAACCTTTACAAAGTATTCAAACAAATGAAAAGAAAAGATTTAAACTCCTAAATGAGCATATAGAACAATATGAGCAATGAAGAAGAGTTAGAAAGAAATTATCGCTTTGAAGTCGCTTGGCTCTTCTTTGTCAAGGAAGCTTCACTCTTCAATGGGGGAAGGAGCTCTTGATGCCTCTTTGAATCTGCTCAATCCCTTTCTTTGATTTTTGAATGAAGCTCTTGATGAAGAAGATTAGGGCACTTTTGTATTCTTGTGTATTCTTTGATAGACCTCTCAAAAGATATTGCTCTCTGATGAATAGTGCCCCTTTAAATAGCCTCCCACCTTCTTTGGTCAAGCCCCAATGGTTAGAATTCAAAAACTAGCCGTTACTGACCTTGGGAAGGACAAAAAGTACATCTGCAGAACTATCCGTTACTGTTCAGCCCGTGTTTGGGTCGGCTCAACCTGTCCTTGGGTCGACCCAACTTGGCCTTGGGTCGACTCAAACATTCCTTGGGTCGACCCTCTCAGAGAACACAGAAACATGAATTTCAAACTTCCTTCACTTGGGTCGACCCAACCTCTTCTTGGGTCGACTCAAAGTTCACTTGGGTCGACTCAACTTCTTCTTGGGTCGACCCTCTCAGTAATTCCAGAGAACCATTTTCTGTCTGTCTTTCTGTCTTGCCTTTGGGTCGACCCTCTCAGGGTTTGGGTCGACTCAAGCTTGGGTCGACTCAACCACTGTGTGGGTCGACCCTCTCAGTAAATCCAGAGAGCATTTTTTCTTTGCATTTTGAGGTTCTTTGGAGGTTGGGTCGACTCATGCCTACCTTGGGTCGACCCAACTCACTGTTCATTTGTGCTGTTTTTGCAGGAGTGTGCCAGATGATTCCTTTAAGTCCCGGGGTCGACCCAATCAACCTATGGGTCGACTCAATTCACACTTTGCTGCATTCTCAAGATTAGATCCATCCAAATGAACAAGACCATATATATATTTTCAATTAAGCATATGTACTGAGAGTAATGAACTTATAAATGAAGTATCAATTTAACTTATAGCATGCTTTGGATAATTGTTTGTTAATCATCAAAATAACACTATCATCCTCAATCTCCCCCTTTTTGATGATTACAAAATAAAGAGTATAAGCCTATTGATACTTGTCTTTAAAATCAGTTTATACGAGGGATTAAATTTCTGAATTTCAGCTTTTCATATATACTTGTGAAATCTCCCCTTTTATCATCCAAAAGTTGCCAATTTGACTTTTTGAATGGCTCCCCCTTTCATTTATAATTCATTAGCAATGAAACTTCAAAAATTTATGAGTTTCAGCTTATGTATCGGGGTGCGAGAGGAGCGTGCCAAATTCTGAATTTATATGTGCCAAATTCTGAAACTTGATAGAAATTTTTGATTTTGTGATTTTCATTGTTGCAAATTGCTCCCCCTTAGATATATAAGCTTTCTTATATGATTTTCAATTTGTTTGCCCATTTATTTCTCTTTTCTTTTCATAACTTCTTTACTCACTCTTTCTCACAAAAGTAATACTCTTTCTTCTCAAATGAAATACTCTTTCTTTTCTTAGAGTGAATACTTTATCTTTTCGTCTCCCCCTTTATATACTCTTCCTTCTCTTCTCCTTTATATACTCTTTCCTCTTGTCCCTTTATATACCCTTTCCTTCATAACTTCTTTTATATACTCTTTCCTCTTCTCTTCTCCCCCTTTTTGTCATCATCAAAAACATAGATATGGGAAAAGATGCAATAACGAACAAACTTCAAACTTCATTGATCAAAATAGGAACATTTTCATATATTAATGCTCAAAACGATGAAAAGTACAATGTTCCACAATCAAGATTTAAAGGTATAAGGGAAAGACAAGATACATAAGGGAAAAAGCAAGATACATATAAGAAAAGGCAAGATACATACGAGAACTAGATTTCTAGCCTAGGCTCTAAACATAAATGCTAAAATCAGCCTAGGGAGAATCTAATGGCTGGGATCTAGTCCTCATCCGCCTAGCATAAGTGGCGAGGGGAGGTCGAGCCTGGTGAGACTGGGTCTGGCGTGGAGCACGTCGAGCTGGATGACTCTGTGCCGATATCTCTGACTCAGCAGCCTGTGGCACAGAAGGTCCATGTGTCTCTCTCTCTCTCCTGAGTGCTCCAATCTGCTGCCTCAGATCACTGATATCAGCAGACATGACATCCAAGCGGGCGTCCAATCGGCTCGTGAGCCCGTCAGTAATAGTCCTCGCCTGAGCTGACATGAGCTCTGTCATCCTGCTCCAGAAGTCATCCGTATCTGTCGGAGGAGCAGATGACGATGGTCCAGCCTCTGAGGGTGCAGTAGGATGATCCATAGGCTCCTCATCCTCACCCTCTGGTGCCTCTCCCTCTGGTGCTTCACCCTGAATGCCTGCACCAGTATGTATCCACTGCCCGTTCACTTTCTCATAACCCATGCGTATGAGTGACCGTGCAGTGTACGTGTCTGTGGGTTGCAGATTCTTGAATGCTTCCTCCTCGAGAGGTAACCCATGCTGACGGAAGATCAATGTAAGTATCATGCCATAAGGCAATGATACCCTATTGCTGCTTATTACCTTTCTCATTTGCCTCAATATCATGGCCGGAAGATTTAGGGGAATCCCCCTAATCATGCACTCCATAACTGCAAGATCTCGTTCTGAGATGAGATCGAATCTCCCGGTCTTCGGAAATAAAATTCTATTTATCATATTAAGCAACAACCTCATCTCGGCGGAAAGAGAACTAGCTATTACCTTCTGAGAGAAATCGAAGTTCTCATTTTCCATGATCAGCTGAAGAGCTCTCATTTTGTTATCTGATCTTTCCGGAATAGCTCCCGTGCAAGGTAGGTGTAGAAGCTCACTCAAGCTCTCCTCGGATACACGGATCCGAACCCCTCTAACATCTGAAACAAGCCCTCCCATACCAGTCTTGAGGAAGGCGTAGAACTCTTGGACTAATCCGGGGTATATCACCACATCAAGGGAGCAAAGATACTCCCATCCTTGTCTTTGGATCCATTCCCAAATTCGAAATCCTTCTTGGTTGAAAAACTCCGAATGGATCCTTCTTCCGGTAGTAACCGGCCTCCCCGCAAATCTTGAAGGAGCACTGAGGGGGAAGGAGGAGGAGGGACCTCCGCACGTGCCTCACGTGGTGGAGACACGGGAGAAGGCTCGGTAGGGCGCCTTTCCTCTTGTTGGACTCGGCTCACTCTTCCGGATCTTTTGGCTACGGCTCGTTTGGGACCCATTTCTCCAAGATCTTAAAGAAATCTACTGTTTGGAGGAGTTTAGTGGAGATTGGAGAGTGGGGACAAGGATTTTTGGAAGAAGACAAAGGGCAAACAGTGCCCTAGATGAGCTCTCGGGCCCCCTTTTAACAGTGGGGTCCCGACGTTGGGTCGACTCAAGGATTTTCTTGGGTCGACTCAACGTTGGGTCGACCCTTGTTCTGGGTTGGGTCGACCCAAGTGCAGAACTTGGTTTTCTCTCCCTTTTTGCTTCTAAAAAGTTTTCCTCGCTTTTAATCCTTATAAGCTCCTTATGGGACATTGATACATGAGTAAGAAATTTATAGACAACAAATTTGACTCATGTTTCATGGGATTTTTGAAGTTAGAAGAATGTATCATGAGACTACTAACTTCCTTTCATATTCATTCAATAAAAGGATCACATATACCTAATTCCCTTCTGAGCATACAGAATCTATCTTCACTCAGTGGTTTTGTGAATATATCGGCCAATTGTTTTTCCGTGCATATATGCTCAATGCATACATTTCCATTTTGCACATGATCCCTAATGAAATGGTACCTTATTTCTATGTGTTTGGCCTTAGAGTGCTGAACTGGATTTTTAGTGAGATTGATAGCACTCGTATTGTCACACTTAATAGGAATATTTTCTAGTTTAACACCATAGTCCTCTAGTTGTTGCTTGAGCCATAATACTTGAGCACAACAACTACCAGCAGCTATGTATTCAGCTTCGGCTGTGGATAGTGCTACTGAATTCTGCTTTTTACTAAACCATGATACTAAATTGTTTCCTAAGAATTGGCATGTGCCACTTGTGCTCTTTCTATCTAATTTGCATCCGGCAAAATCTGCATCTGAGTATGCAAGCAAATCTAGACATGAGTCTCTCGAGTACCATAATCCAATGGTGGTGGTTCCTCTTAAATATCTAAGGATCCTCTTAACTGCACTTAAATGTGACTCCTTAGGATCCGATTGATATCTAGCACATATCCCTACACTAAATACAATGTCGGGTCTACTAGCCGTAAGATAGAGCAAGGATCTAATTAGTCCTCTATAGAGCTTAATATCTACACTTTTTCCTTTTTCATCCTTGTCTAGCTTATTAGTGGGATTCATTGGAGTGCCAATTCCCTTATGATTTTCATTACCAAACTTCTTCAGTATTTCCCTTGTATACTTAGTTTGATGAATGAAAATACCTTCTTTGGTTTGTTTGATTTGTAATCCTAAAAAGAAGCTTAATTCTCCCATCAAACTCATCTCAAATTCTCCATGCATTAAATCAGCAAATTCTTTGCATAGAGTATCGTTAGTGGCACCAAAGATTATGTCATCTACATATATTTGTACCACTAGTAGATTTTTGTCCTTTCTTTTGAGAAATAGAGTTTTATCTACATTTCCTCTACAAAAGTCATTATCAATGAGAAACTTACTTAGTCTATCATACCAAGCCCTAGGTGCTTGCTTTAATCCATATAATGCCTTATGCAATTTAAACACATGATTTGGCAATTCATGATTTTCAAATCCTGGAGGTTGTTCTACATATACTTCCTCTTCAATAATACCATTTAAAAATGCACTCTTCACATCCATTTGATATAATTTAAAGTCCATAAAGCATGCAAATGCTAGAAGTAATCTTATAGCTTCTAATCTAGCTACAGGAGCAAATGTCTCATCATAATCTATTCCTTCTTCCTGATTGTATCCTTTAGCTACAAGTCTAGCCTTATTTCTTATAACTACTCCATTTTCATCTAATTTATTTCTAAATACCCATTTTGTTCCAATTACTGAATTATGCTTTGGTCTTTCAGTTAATGTCCATACATTACTTCTTTTAAATTGATTTAATTCCTCTTGCATGGCATTTATCCAGTTAGTATCTTTTTCAGCTTCTTCATAAGTTTTAGGTTCTAATTGTGAAACAAAAGCAAGATAATCATTTAAATTCCTAAGAGAAGATCGAGTTCTTACCCCTTGAGATGGATCACCAATAATTAAGTCTTTGGGATGTCCATGTGCATACCTCCATTCTTTTGGCACGTCTTGGGGTTGTGGTGGCACGCAATCTTCTCCCTTATCTTGATTTGGCACGTCATCTATATTCAACTTTTCAAAGTCTATAATTCCTGT
This sequence comes from Phoenix dactylifera, assembly GCF_009389715.1. Classification (NCBI taxonomy): domain Eukaryota; kingdom Viridiplantae; phylum Streptophyta; class Magnoliopsida; order Arecales; family Arecaceae; genus Phoenix; species Phoenix dactylifera. The sequence goes on along the minus strand of NW_024068857.1, from coordinate 29,903 downwards.
ATCATCATCAACAATACTTTCTTTCCTAGCAGACTCACTATCAGACTCATCAAATATAATATTGACCGACTCTTCTACTACTAAGGTTCTTTTGTTGAATACTCTGTATGCCTTGCTAGATGTGGAGTATCCTAAGAAGATACCTTCATCTGACTTGGCATCAAATTTACTTAAGTCCTCCTTGCCATTATTTAAGATAAAACATCTACATCCAAATACTTTAAAATATTTTGCAGTTGGTTTCCTATTGTTCCAAAGTTCATAAGGAGTTTTCTTAGTTATAGGTCGTATTAAGACTCGATTTAGAATATGGCAAGAAGTGTTTATAGCTTCAGCCCAAAAGTACTTTGGAAGATTTGACTCGCACAACATTGTGCGTGCCATTTCTGCCAATGTCCTATTTTTCCTTTCAACAACCCCATTTTGTTGAGGCGTTCTAGGTGCTGAAAATTGATGTGATATTCCATTTTTAGTGCAGAATTCCTCGAAGTGTTGATTTTCAAATTCCGTGCCATGATCACTTCGAATTGCTACCAATGCGAGTTTCTTTTCATTTATGATTTTATTGTATAGTTTCAAAAATTCTGAAAATGCTTCATTCTTATGTGCCAAAAATAAAACCCATGTGTACCTTGAAAAATCATCTACAATAACTAGTCCATACTTCTTCCCTCCTAGACTTGTAGTTCTAGTAGGTCCAAATAAATCCATATGTATGAGTTCAAATGGTCTAGTTGTTGAGACTACATTTTTCGATTTGAAGGATGACTTAGTTTGTTTTCCCAATGAACATGGTCCACATATTTTGTCTTTTTCAAAAGTCAATTTTGGCACATCTTTTATTAACTCCTTCTTAACTAGTTTTGATATTAATTCCATACTAGCATGTCCTAGTCTTCGATGCCAAAGCCAACTAGTTTCATTTTTCTTTTCTTCATTAGTAATTAAGCATAAACCATTTTTCTTGCCTAATTCTTGAAGATCTACTAAATAAATATTCCTTTGCCTTTGTCCTACAAGTACAATACTATTATCTTTAGAATTTGTGATTATACATACAGATGCTTCAAATGTAACTTTAAATCCTTTATCACAAAACTGACTTATGCTAAGAAGATTATGTTTCAAACCTTTAACTAATAAGACATTTTCTATAAAAACAGATGGAGCAATGAAAATTTTACCCTTTCCAATGATATACCCTTTACCATTGTCTCCATAGGTTACTACTCCACCATTCTTTGGTTCCAAGGTGACAAATTGATCTTCGTCACCAGTCTTGTGTCTTGAACAGCCGCTATCTAGATACCAACGTTTTTCAACTTTGTCAGCTGCAAGACACACCTGCAATCAAAATCAAGAAGAAACTTTAGGTACCCAAACTAAGTTGGGTCCTTTAGGGTTAGTACTCCATGTTCCTTTTGGAACCCAAACTTTTTTGAATTTTATCTTTTGATTATTACTTGATTTGTTTTGACTAGACTTTCTAAAGTTACATTCATATGCTCTATGTCCTAACTTATTGCAATAATAACAAGTAATATTTTCATTTTTAGCTTTTACAAAAATATTCTTTAATAATTTTTGTTTCCTATTTGTTTTATATCCTAAACCGGCCTTATCATATACAGCTTTTTGGCTATCAAGAATCAAATTTAATTTGGTAGAACTAAGAGTAAATTTATCTACCAAAGTTTTATATTTTTCAGCATCTTCTTTTAACTTAATATTTTCAGCAATTAAGTTCTTGGTTTCATTTTCAAGTTTCCTACTTAATGTTTCGTAGTTATGAGACAGTTTTATCTTATCTTTAATGAGAGATTGATTTTCTTCTTTTAGAGCTTTGTTTTTATTAATTACTTTCTTATGTTCTTCCATGAGTTCTAAAAATGCATCATGTAATTCATCAACAGTAAAATCACAGTCAAGTTCAGAATCTACCTCATCGTCATTGGCCATATGACATATTTGGGCCGTGTCTTGATGATCTTCGTCCTCCGAACTTGATTCCTCACTCTCACTCCAATCGGCCATAAAATTCTTCTTTTTCAATTTTCTTGCCATCCACTTCAAATCTGGGCAATCTATCTTATAATGCCCGGGTTTGTTACACTCATAGCAAATGGGAGTTTCTTTCTCCTTTTCTTTGTCCTTACCCTTTTCTTTGCTTGAGTTACCTTTAATGAAGGGCTTCTTTTTATGGAATCTATTCTTACCTCTCATGAATTTTCTGAATTTTCTCCCAAGCACTGCCATCCCTTCTTCATCAATATCTTCATCATCATTTGAATCTTCCGATTCAGTTTGTTGTCTAGGGGTGGTAGTCTTTAGGGCAATAGGCTTTCTCCTCTTGACCTCATCTTCTGAATTTTGCCTCATTGTCAACTCATAGGTCATGAGTGATCCTAGAAGCTCCTCTAACTGCAGTGTGTTGAGGTCCTTTGCTTCTTGAATAGCGGTTACCTTGGCCTCCCAATTCCTTGGTAGAGACCTGAGAATTTTACGCACCAAATCAGAGTTAGAATAAGACTTTCCTAAACTCTTAAGCCCATTTATAATATCAGTAAAACGAGTAAACATATCAGTTATGGACTCAGTAGATTCCATTTTAAACAGTTCATACTTGTGTACTAATATGTTTATCTTAGACTCCTTAACTTGACTGGTCCCTTCATGTGTGACCTCAAGTCTATCCCAAATTTCTTTGGCGGTGGTGCAAGTGGATATTCTATTAAATTCATTTACATCTAAAGAGCAGTAAAGTATATTTACAGCTTTTGCATTTAACTGTGCTAATCTTCTATCATTTTCATTCCAATCCATTTCTGGTTTGGGTATGATAGTGCCCTCTATGTTAAGTGTGGGTGTGTGAGGTCCTCTAGTGATGATTTGCCATAGTTCATAATCTGAAGCTTGAATGAATATCCTCATTCTGGCTTTCCAATATGTGTAGTTTGTGCCATTAAATAGAGGAGGTCTATTTGTGGATTGTCCCTCACTCATTGCACATCCCACTTGGGTTGTCATGATCTTTAACTCTTGATTGTTAGATCAATGAGTACTATTAGAGCACCTTGCTCTGATACCACTTGTTGCCCAAGGTGACAAGCCAAGAGGGGGGGGGGGGTGAATTGGTTTCTTCTTTACTTTAGTGCTTTTAAAACTTTCTTAGTTAAATGCGATGGATGCTTTCTTAGGTTATTAGAGTGAGTTAAACTAATGCAAGAATAGAAAGTAAAGCAAGAGAGAATGAAAGCACAAACACAATCCAAACACAACAATATATAGTGGTTCGGTGCTCTCCTTAGCACCTACGTCCACTCCCCAAGCGTACCCTTGGGAATTCACTATAATCTCGTGGATTACAGTTGGATTGTTTTCCGGGCTCACAATCCAAAAACCTTGTTGGTTTTACGGGATCACCAACGAAGCTATACAACTTTGGTTTTCCGGGTTCACCAAAAACCTTGTTGGTTTTGCGGGCTCACCAACGAACCTTTACAACTTTGGTTTTCCGGATTTACCAAAAACCTTTGTTGGTTTTGCGGGCTCACCAACGAACCTTTACAAAGTATTCAAACAAATGAAAAGAAAAGATTTAAACTCCTAAATGAGCATATAGAACAATATGAGCAATGAAGAAGAGTTAGAAAGAAATTATCGCTTTGAAGTCGCTTGGCTCTTCTTTGTCAAGGAAGCTTCACTCTTCAATGGGGGAAGGAGCTCTTGATGCCTCTTTGAATCTGCTCAATCCCTTTCTTTGATTTTTGAATGAAGCTCTTGATGAAGAAGATTAGGGCACTTTTGTATTCTTGTGTATTCTTTGATAGACCTCTCAAAAGATATTGCTCTCTGATGAATAGTGCCCCTTTAAATAGCCTCCCACCTTCTTTGGTCAAGCCCCAATGGTTAGAATTCAAAAACTAGCCGTTACTGACCTTGGAAAGGACAAAAAGTACATCTGCAGAACTATCCGTTACTGTTCAGCCCGTGTTTGGGTCGGCTCAACCTGTCCTTGGGTCGACCCAACTTGGCCTTGGGTCGACTCAAACATTCCTTGGGTCGACCCTCTCAGAGAACACAGAAACATGAATTTCAAACTTCCTTCACTTGGGTCGACCCAACCTCTTCTTGGGTCGACTCAAAGTTCACTTAGGTCGACTCAACTTCTTCTTGGGTCGACCCTCTCAGTAATTCCAGAGAACCATTTTCTGTCTGTCTTTCTGTCTTGCCTTTGGGTCGACCCTCTCAGGGTTTGGGTCGACTCAAGCTTGGGTCGACTCAACCACTGTGTGGGTCGACCCTCTCAGTAAATCCAGAGAGCATTTTTCCTTTGCATTTTGAGGTTCTTTGGAGGTTGGGTCGACTCATGCCTACCTTGGGTCGACCCAACTCACTGTTCATTTGTGCTGTTTTTGCAGGAGTGTGCCAGATGATTCCTTTAAGTCCCGGGGTCGACCCAATCAACCTATGGGTCGACTCAATTCACACTTTGCTGCATTCTCAAGATTAGATCCATCCAAATGAACAAGACCATATATATATTTTCAATTAAGCATATGTACTGAGAGTAATGAACTTATAAATGAAGTATCAATTTAACTTATAGCATGCTTTGGATAATTGTTTGTTAATCATCAAAATAACACTATCATCCTCAATGACCCATGTGTATCTAGAAAAATCATCTACAATGGCAAGGCCATACTTGTTTCCACCAAGGCTTGTGGTTCTAATTGGTCCAAAAAGATCCATGTGAAGTAGTTCAAGGGGTTTAGTAGTAGAGACACAATTTATGGATTTAAAGGAACTTCTAGATTGTTTGCCATATTGACATGCTTCACAAATTTTATTTTTATCAAATTTTAGCTTTGGCAAATCAATCACAGAATCTCTTTTAACTAATTTTGATATTGTATCCGTACTTGCATGACCTAATTTACGGTGCCATAACCAACTTGCATCATTGACTTTAGAATCACTAGCTACTAAGCAACGGCTATTTTTGGCGAGATCTTTAAGATCTACTACATAAACATTGCCACGTCTTATTCTTTTGAATACTAAGCTATTGTCAATTGAGTTGGTTATAATGTATAAAGATGGCTTAAACAGAACATCAAAACCTCTATCACATAATTGACTAACGCTAAGTAAGTTATGCTTAAGACCATCTACAAACCGTACATTATCAACGAAGATTGAAGGAGTGATTTATATTTTATCTATACCAATGATGTGACCTTGGTTGTTGTCTCCAAAAGTCACCGCACCTCCCTCTTTAGGCTCTAGGGTGAAGAATTGCTCCTTGTCACCCGTCATGTGTCTTGAGCAGCCACTATCTAAGTGCCAACAGTGTTTGTTGACCTTGGCTGTAAGACACACAAGAAAATTATACAGTTTTAGGTACCCAAGTTTTCTTGGGTCCTTCAAGGTTAGTAATGTTGGTTTCTTTTGGAACCCAAATCTTTTTAATCATTCTTTTAACTTCAGTTTTTTTGTAGTTACTGCTATATATCCTACTTTACCACAACAAAAACAAGTTACATTTTTGGTTTTACTTTCTCCGGCTTTTACAAAAAAGTTTTTAAGAAATTTTTGCTTGTTGTTAGGCTTATACCCTAAACCGGTTTTATTAAATACAGCTCTTTGACTATTAAGAATCATTTCTAATTTTTCAGAACTAAAGGTAAACTTCTCAACTATAGATTTATATTTTTCAAGTTCTATTGTTAAGTTCAGTTTTTCTGTTTTTAGAAAATTTAGATCTTTTGTAAAGTTATCTTTTAGAGTTCGGTTACTATTTTTAAGTTCTGAAACTTTCTTAGTTAGTTTTTCGTTATATTTAATTAAAGCATTAGTTTTTTGAGTTAGCAATTGTTTGCTTGTTTTAAGTTCTAAGTTTTCTTTGATGATAGAGTACTTATCCTTAATTAATTTATCGTACTTATGAGTATAAGATTGATCAGTTAGTTTCAATTCTTTATTTTTAAGGTTTATTGTCTTATATTCATCCATTAGTTCATTAAAAGCATCATACAATTTATCAAAGGTAAAATCTAAATGTATTTCAGATATTACCTCATTTTCGTTCGCCATAAAATAAAAATTTGCTTTTTCCTCTTATTCCTCATCCGATAATGATGATGATTGATCGGAGTCTGTCAAAGTGGAGACAAGAGCTTTCTTCTTCTTGTATTTGCTGCCTTTCTTCAGCAAGGGACAGCCGATTCTGAAATGTCCCGGCTTCTTGCATTCATAGCATCCGATTCCCTCACTTTTCCTTTCTTTACCTTTATCCTTGTTGTAGGAACTTGAGGAACCTCTCTTCTGATGAAAGGACTTCTTCCGGTTGATGAATCTTCTAAACTTTCGCACGAGAAGAGCCTCATCTTCATCTCCCTCATTGTCTTCTTCTTTACTGCTGCTACTGCAAGAGGGATCCTTGTTAGAAGATGTGGACTTAAGGGCAATTACCTTTTTCTTGTGGGAGGACTCTTCTTCACTATGTTGCTTCATTGTGAGCTTATGTTTTTAGAAATATGCCCTAGAAACCAACGTGGCTGACACATATTTGTAATCTGGGGCATAAATTTGTAATTTGACACTTATTAATAAATAAGATTGGGCAATTTATTTTTCATTCATCTTTGTATGTGTCCATGAATCGTCCAAGAAATTAATAAATAATGACACATAATTTCAAAAAGTTGAGAATTTGAGACATGTGTCATTAGGGATTAATTTCTAAATGCTCCTGACCGATGGATCCATCACGAGGGACGGTGATCGATCTGCTGAGATTAGTGCACAGATCACTTAGTCAGATGGACGACTCTCGAGTCCACGGTGTAGAGACATTGGAGTGATTATGCAAGTACTTATTAGAGAATAAGGTACTGAACGTGACCAAAAATAGTAGTCACATGGATGTCTATCCACTCGTCAGTGACTACTTATGCTGCAGTTGTATGACTGGTCCTTTGACATGCGATGCCTCAGCTATTCACTGTAAGGTTGCTGTAGTTTGACGAGCATGTGAACTTGGGTCCTAGTTATTCGGGTCCTTGTAGTGCGAATTGGCTGCAGTAGGTTCATTTTGGAATAGGGTTGCATCTAGATGGGATCTATCGACCTTGATAGATTAGGAGTGATCCTATGTGATTTATGAGACTGAGTTCGATAAATTTCTGGCCAGGTATTTTAGAAAAAGAGTTTTTCATATCTCGAACTGGAAGTCGTATAAATTTGATATATGACAGATGATAGGGTTTGATGAGATATCCATAACCTCCATCACGTCGGGATCCATGATAGACGGACTGTATCATACGCTAACTGCACCAAGAAGTTCAGATATTCCATTCTGCCGGGTTGCCACCACATACTGCTAAGTGTCACTAGTGGATTGTAAGACTCGAAGGCATTCACTTGGTGATCAGTGAACCCTAAGAGTAGAACTGAAATCGTTTCAGTTCACTGAAAGAAGTTTCAGTGATATTGAGATGGAGATCTCAATATTTCTCACTACCAGTCAGAATAGAACCTACGGGGTCACACACATAGAGGATTTAATTAGTCAGACTATCATAATTTTGATTTGAAATCATAATAGAAATCAATCATCAATATGATTGGCGATTGAATTAACCCACTAAGTGTTAGTGAGTTAATGGAAGAAGAATTAAGTGGAATTGATTGCAATTGGATTGCAATTGGGCTGATCTAATGAGCCAAATCAAATTGAGTTCGACACAAATTGATTTGGGTTCATGATTGGGTCAATTTGATTAAACCAAGATTTGTGCGGATTTTAAAGACCGCATATCCTCGTAGGATGAATATGACTTAAGTCATGTTCACACTATGCGGACTTTAAAGTCCACATGGCATCGTAGGATTGATAAGTTTTTAATAATTTATAATTTAGCTATCTTTCCATAGCACTTATCAATGTTCTTAAACTGATAAATACATATGTTACCATGAAATTGAATAAACATTGAAATAAATTTAAATTATGGTAAGAGGTAAATAATTCTTTTCTTAAACCAGATTCTGAACTTGTCTCTCTCTTGATTGCAATCTTTCATGAAAACTACAGAAAAAACATATAAGGAGATTGTGTTGACCCGGCTAAGATTATAATTAAATGGGCTTTGGTCTTGATTAGATTAAAAGTTATAATTGTATAGGAAAATATTTGATTAACCCTCTTATTAAGTCACGGTCCTGCTTTTAGCCTTGTTGAGTCCGGTCTGAAACAGTTTAGCAAAAATTAAATTTAAACGACATTGGGCTCGAGAGTAAGTTCAAGCAAATCAACGATCATGACCCATCTCAAACCCAAAGTCAATTCTCAACCAATTCATTACCTGCCTTCATATAAAATTGATAAATTTAAAACAAGAAAAAAAGAAAATAATGAATATAATAAAATAAAAATAATTTCGGGAAGAATCACTGAAAACACTGTTCATATAAACAGTGTCCCGTAAAAACACTGTTCATATGAACAGTGTCCCGTGAAAACACTATTCATATGAATAGTGTTAAAAAAAAAATATATATATAATAACAAATGAGTTCACTGTTTTCTTCTTCCCCCCTCCCCCGCAGTGCATCACGGCCGAGATTCCCGTCGATTCTCCCGTTCCAGCCACGAGATGGCATCGCCTAAGAAATTCTCCACGCGGTGCGGCCAACCTTCCGTTCCTCCGCCTGCGCCTCCGCCTCCGCACAGCGGCCATTCGAGCGATCCTCCCAGCCGCATCAACCGCGTGCCATCCGCCGCCCGTTCCACCTCCCAGCAGCCGAAAATCACTCCTCCATGATCAACGCTTCCAGCATCCCATGAAATCAAGCATCTAGCCGTCTCCCTCTGCCAGATTTGAGCCATTCCAACCATCCGCAATCCCATGGAATTGGCGAATCTTTCTTCTTTCACTCCACATTAATCCCGCAGCCAGCTCCCATCGGATGAGCATCCGGGATTCGCATCCTCACCAGCGTACTCCCAGGGGATCCATCACCGGTGAGAGGGTCTATATGAAGAGGCCATCGACAAAGAGAAGGGGGGGAGAGCTCGGTTTGAAGAACAGAGGAGGCTCTGTTCGGGAGAAGAAGAAAGCCGAGAGGGAGAGAAAAAGAAATAAAAAAAAAAAAGAGAAAGGAGGGGGAAAGAGAATGTTTTGTGATATTTTGGGAATCATGGGAGGTGAAGGCTTTTATTTGTAGATGGGAGGTCATCCAGAAGCCATGCTCAGCTAAACATCCAATTTAGGGCTGGATGAAGCCCTAGCAATGTATCAGGGCATTGTAGTTCTTACTCTTTTAATATTTTTGGAGCTTGTTTAAATTCTAATTTTCAATAAAATATTCCTTTATGATATTTAAACTTTGAGCATGCTAGTTACTAATCATGTTTGCTAAAGTAGTCTAAGATAATCCATGCCTAGGAAGATGAGGTGTGCTGCACCCTAGATTAGCATACTTAGGTAGACACTTCATGCTATACCGAAGATGGATCTTCCTAACACTCTTTATGTTTTTATTTTAAAAGGCTTGTAGCCAATTTTGCATGCCTCTCCAAAAGATAAAAATTAAAAACACAGTCCCTAATGCAATGCTACGTGGTGGATTCCAAACCCTAGATCCATCTACTTTGATAAATTTCAATTCATACTCATAGATTAATTTAGTTAAATCAAGTTAGCAAATTCTTCTTCGTGATTTATTTTTAAAAGAAAAATAACTTATCTCCAATTCCTGTGGACCGACACCCGTAATCACTATCCTACAGGATACGTGCTATTGTGTGGTTTATTTTTGAAATTGAAATAACCGATCAATTTTTGGCGCCGTTGCCCTAAAACTGTCCCAATGGCATAGTCGGATGCGTCACACATTAGTTCAAATGGAAGGGTCCAATTAGGAGGCCGTATGATAGGTGCAGTGGTCAATTTCGAGCGAAGATTTTCAAATGCTTCTTTGCATGCTTCATTAAAGACAAAGAAAGTGTCCTTGGCAAGAAGATTGCACAAGGGTTTGGAAATTTTACTGAAATTCTGAATGAAGCGACGGTAGAATCCAGCATGGCCAAGGAATGATCGGATTTGTTTCACAGTTTTAGGTGGAGGAAGATGGGAAATAAGATCGACTTTGGCTTTATCTACTTCAATGCCCCTCTTGGACACGACGTGTCCTAAAACTATGCCTTCTTGAACCATGAAATGTCTCTTTTCCCAACTTAATACTAGGTTGGTCTCCTTACATCTTTTCAAAACTAAGGTCAAATTGTCCAGACAATCGTCAAAAGATAGGCCAAAAACTGAGAAATCATCAATGAACACTTCTAAAAAGTTTTTCACCATATCTGAAAAAATGGCCATCATGCATCGTTGAAAAGTTGCGGGTGCATTGCATAGTCCAAAAGGCATCCTCCTATATGCAAATGTCCCAAATGGGCAAGTAAAAGTGGTTTTCTCTTGATCGTCCGGGTAAACAGGTACTTGATTATATCCAGAATAACCATCTAAGAAGCAGTAGAAACCTTGACCAGCCAACTGTTCCAAAATTTGATCTATGAAAGGTAGAGGGAAATGGTCTTTTCTAGTCATCGAATTAAGTTTTCTGTAGTCAATACACACGCGCCAACCCGTGGTTGTGCGTGTTTGTATCAATTCTCCTTCCGTATTTTCAACCACAGTGATACCTGATTTCTTGGGTACCACTTGTGTCGGACTCACCCACTTACTATCAGAAATTGGATAAATGATTCCGGCATCTAATAACTTCACCACTTCTTTCTTGACTACCTCCTTCATGTTAGGATTGAGTCTTCTTTGCATTTCTCGGGTGGGCTTTGCATCATCTTCGAGGTGGATTCGATGCATGCATATGGAGGGGTCAACCCCTTTCAAATCGGCTACAGACCATCCTATGGCATGTTTATTCTCTTCTAGTACCCTTAAAAGTTTACCCTCCTGTTCAGTAGATAAGTTGGCCACAATGATTACAGGGAGAGTATCTTCTGGTCCTAGAAAAGCATACTTAAGAGTTGTCGGAAGTGGCTTCAACTCAAGTTTAGGTGGAGAATCAATGGAAGGACAAAGTGGTGCGTGTTGCCCAAGGTGACAAGCCAAGAGGGGGGGGGGGGGTGAATTGGTTTCTTCTAATTTTCGGTGCTTTAAACGTTTTCTCAAATAAGTGCGGTGGATGCTTTCTTAAGCTATTAGAATGATTTAAACTAGTGCAAAGATAGAAGATGATGCAAGAATAAACGGAAACACAAGCACAATACAAACACAACAATATATAGTGGTTCGGTGCTCTCCTTAGCACCTACGTCCACTCTCCAAGCGTCCCCTTGGGAATTCACTATAATCTTGCGGATTACAGTTGGATTGTTTTCCGGGCTCACAATCCAAAAATCTTGTTGGTTTTACGGGCTCACCAACGAACCTATACACTTTGGTTTTCCGGGTTCACCAAAAACCTTTGTTGGTTTTACGGGCTCACCAACGAACCTATACACTTTGGTTTTCCGGGTTCACCAAAAACCTTTGTTGGTTTTACGGGCTCACCAACGAACCTATACACTTTGGTTTTCCGGGTTCACCAAAAACCTTTGTTGGTTTTGCGGGCTCACCAACGAACCTTTGTACTTTGGTTTTCCGGGTTCACCAAAAACCTTTGTTGGTTTTGCGGGCTCACCAACGAACCTTTACAAAGTGTTTAACAAATGAAAAGAAAAGATTCAAACTCCTAAATGAGCATATGAAACAATATAAACTACAAAGAAGAGTTAGAAAGTATTTATCGCTTTGAAGTGGCTTTGCTCTTCTTTGTCAAGGATGCTTCACTCTTCAAGGGAGGATGGAGCTCTTGATGCCTCTTTGAATCTGCTCAATCCCTTTCTTTGATTCTTGAATGAAGCACTTGGATGAAGCTTGCCTTGCTAGGGTTCTCTCTTGAATGCACTTAATGTATTTTTCCAAAAGCTTGCTTCCTCTGATGAATACTCCCTCTTAAATACTTCTCCAACCTCCAAATAGTCCTTTCTGACCGTTGGATTGAAGAAACTAGCCGTTTATAGCCGTTGGGAGTCCAAAAAGCATTTCTGCACAACTAGCCGTTATGTTCAGCCCGTGTTTGGGTCGGCTCAACCTGTCCTTGGGTCGACCCAACCTTCACTTGGGTCGACTCAACCATTTCTTGGGTCGACCCTCTCAGAAAACACAGAAACTTGAAATTCAGCCTTCTGTTGCCTTGGGTCGACCCAACCTTTCTTTGGGTCGACCCAAGGTCAGCTTCAGAAAATTCAGAGCCTTGAATTTCAGCCTTTCTTCACTTGGGTCGACTCAACCTTTCTTTGGGTCGACTCAAGGTTTACTTGGGTCGACTCAACTTCTTCTTGGGTCGACCCTCTCAGTAAATCCAGAGAGCATTCTTCCTTTGCATTTTGAGGTTCTTTGGAGGTTGGGTCGACTCTTGCTTACCTTGGGTCGACCCAACTCACTGTTCATTTGTGCTGTTTTTGCAGGAGTGTGCCAGATGATTCCTCGATGTGCCGGGGTCGACCCAATCAACCTATGGGTCGACTCAATCCACACTTTGCTGCATTCTCAAGGTTAGTTTCATCCAAATGAACAAGACCATATATATATTTCCAATTAAGCAAATGTACTGAGAGCAATGAACTCATAAATGAAGTATCAATTTTAACTTATAGCATACTCTAGAGAATTGCTTGTTAATCATCAAAATAACACTATCATCCTCAATCTCCCCCTTTTTGATGATTACAAAATAAAGAGTATAAGCCTATTGATACTTGTCTTTAAAATCAGTTTAAAAGGGATTGAATTTCAGAATTTCAGCTTTTCATATATATAAGTGAAATCTCCCCCTATATCATTCAAAATTTGCCAATTTGACTTTTTGAATGGCTCCCCCTTTCATTTATAATTTATTAGCAATGAAACTTCAAAAATTTGAGATAAAATATGAGTTTCAGCTTATGTATCGGGGTGAGAAAGGAGCGTGCCAAATTCTGAATTTATATGTGCCAAATTCTGAATTATGATAGAAATTTTTGATTTGATGATTTTCATTGTTACAAATTGCTCCCCCTTAGATATGTAAGCTTTCTTATATGATTTTCAATTTGTTTGCCCATTTATTTCTCTTTTCTTTTCATAACTTCTTTACTCACTCTTTCTCACAAAAGTAATACTCTTTCTTTTCTTAGAGTGAATACTCTATCTTTTCGTCTCCCCCTTTATATACTCTTTTCTTCTCCCTTTATACACTCTTTCTCCCTTTATATACTCTATCTTTCCTTCTCTTCTCTTTTATATACTCTTTCCTTCTCTTCTCCTTTATATACTCTTTCCTCTTCTCCCTTTATATACTCTTTCCTTCTCTTCTCTTTTATATACTCTTTCCTTCTCTTCTCTCCCTTTTTGTTATCATCAAAAACATATATATAGGAAAGATGCAATAAAGAACAAACTTCAGACTTCATTGATCAAAATAGGAACATTTTCATATATTAATGCTCAAAATGATGAAAAGTACAATGTTCCACAATCAAGATTTAAAGATATAAGGGAAAGACAAGATTCATAAGGGAAAAAGCAAGATACATATGAGAAAAGGCAAGATGCATACGAGAACTAGATTTCTAGCCTAGGCTCTAAATATAGATGCTAAGATCAGCCTAGGGAGACTCTAATTGAGAGTGGAAAATAGGGTTTTCGGAAGAGGACAAAGGGTAAACAGTGCCCCAGATAGCTCACGGGTCCCCCTTTTAACAGTGGGGTCCCGACGTTGGGTCGACTCAAGAAACTTCTTGGGTCGACTCAACGTTGGGTCGACCCTATTCTGGGTTGGGTTGACCCAAGTGCAGAATTTTTCTTTTCTCTTCCTTTTTGCTTCTAAAAATTTTCCTTGCTTCCAATCCTTATAAATTCTTTCTGGAACAATGATACATGAGTAAGGAATCTATAGATAACAAGTTTGACTCATGTTTCATGGGTTTTTAGAAATGGGAGGAATGTATCATGAGATTGCTTGCTCCCTTTTATATCTCTTCAATAAAAAGGATCACATATGCCTAATTTCCTCCTTAGCGTGCAGACTCTATCTTCACTCAAGGGTTTTGTGAATATGTGAGCTAATTGTTTTTTACTACATATATGCTCAATACATATGTTTCCATTTTGCACATGATCCCTAATAAAATCATATCTTATTTCTATGTGTTTGGCTTTAGGAATGAGATATTTAGGATATAAGCCAGAAGTGATCTCTAAATGTAGATTCCAAAGATAGTTTTGAAATCAAGTGTAGATGGAATCTTTTTCAAGTTATTTCAAGGAGTATTAAGAATAATATTCAAAGAAAGGCACGGATGAAAATCCAACATTTTTTTTTTAAATATATTAAGTATATAGCAAAATGAGAGCAATCTAATTAATTTTCAGAGTATAGTATAAGATCAAATAAAGATCAAACCTTATATACTTGAAAAATATAAGATTATGTTGAATCCTTAATTCTTAATGACTTTAAAGTTCTTTCATGATATAAAAGTATTGGGGCATAGATACCAAAACATGAATTTATGCAGTGTAGGATACATAAAATTCAAGGCTTTGAAAGTTCTTTTAGAGCTCTCTTAAAAATTTTCTTTTACTCCTTTAAAGATCATAGCATCAAAATCAATTAAAATGAATTAGCTCAGGATTGAAACACTAAAGTACAAGCCAATAAGAACTCATAAATAGATTCCAAGATAAATTTTCGAAACTAAGACAGATGGAATCCTTTTCAATTAAATTTTCAGAAATAAATGATTTACCGATGAATACAGATGGAAATCCAACTTTCAAAAGATATTCAATGAAGCGCAAAGTTTAGTACCACTTTACATTTCGTATTCTTTGTCTCATCTTTAGATGCGAATTTATACGATTAAGTTCTATATGATCTCTCACTCTGATATTTTCTTTCTTCCCCTTAATTAATCATTCCATTTGAGAGTTTAGAGTTTGAAGATAATTTTCAATAAAGAGATTGAGTATTTAAAGCTCCCCCCTCAAAAGATGCATTTTCTTTCAAACCTTTTTTTTTGTTCTTCTATAATATCAAGAATGTAGAGTGATCTAGAATTTTTCAAAATTTATAGCAATCACTCTTTTTAATCTTTCAAGAATAAATTATATTTTCTCTTATATTTTTTTAATATGTATGGAAATATTAATCAGAAAATAATTCTTTTGAAGCTCAAATTTCTTTCAAAAGTAATTACATTTTCTTTCTTTTAAGAATCATTTGAGTGAGCTGAAATATTTCTAGACTTGAGATCATTCTCTCTTTTAATAATATATATACATATATATTTTGATGAAAGTCTTTAACAATGTAGGAGAGGAAAAAAATATATAGATGATCATTGAAGTATATGTATTTATAGAACTCAATTTCTTAATCAAGGTTTTTCAGCAATGTATATATGAAGCACAATAAATCTTTTTAATATCAAAATAATATCATATATTTAGAACCATTTATTTGCAATCAAGATCATTGAAAAACGCATCATTTAGACTAATTTTAATAAACTTATAAGATAGAAAATGATATGTTTCAGATGCGTATCGGAGCAAACAATCAAGGCATCAAAAGTAATTCTATTTTTCTTAAACCGTAGTTTTTATCTAGAAATCATATTGAATTATTTCCCAAAATGATGCAATCATTGAGGCACATAATGAGAGTTACAAAAATGCAATGATAGAGACATTTTTAAATTAAGTTTAAGCTTTTATACAAAATCAGATTCTGAATTTCATAAAAATTTTCAAGGAGGCTTTCAGGATTATAATTTGAGATATGCATCTTCTACATTGTAGCTCATCTTAAATTATTAAGATTGAAAACACATATTTCAAACATATAAGAGCATATTCAGAATATTTGTATTTATGTTGAGTTTTGGTATGAATTATATACCAAAGTTAGGCAAGTTAAAGGATAAAACAAAATCAATTCTTTTCAAATAAAATTTCCTTTATTTAAATATAATTTAGCACTGATTTTATCCTTAAGGTGTGTTTTCAAGTGATTGAAACTTCATTTGATTTTTCACAACCTTCTTATATATTTTCATTTATTTTATCATTCATTCCCCAAATTTTTAATTTCTTTCTTTAACCATTCAATGAACATTTTGATTATCTTCATTTATTCTTCGGTTTTACTTTTCTATGCTCTATATTCTATTTGCTCCCTATCCGGTGGAGTTGGAAGGGGCACGAGGTACTACCACTAGCCTCCCTCTTGTGCCGTCCCTAATATGCCCTACACCGAATTGTTGGGTCAAATAGTGCCGGGTACTACCACTAGCCTCCCCATTGGCACCATCCCTATAATGAGCAATGTAGAAATGTTAAACTGTTTTCTTTAGCAGCAAGATATTCACTCCAAACTCTCCCTATTTAAATATAATTAATTACGGATTTTATCCCTTCCAAAAGAATGTTCACACAAGTCTCACAAATATGCTGAATATATTATGCTTGCGCTGCTTTTACTTAAGATTGGAGTATTTACTTAGCTTTTACTTCTTCTGAGCAATGTTCATTTTCTTTTTCTTTATCTCTCTCTCTTTTTGTTATTTTCAAGTAGTTACATGAAAGAGCAGAATAAAGAATTAATCTAATATGCTGCATATAAATATATATCATGCAAACAGCATTTTCATTATGCCCAATGATTCATAGCTTATCACAAGTTATTTTGAATTAGAAACTTGAGGCATAAACTTGTGTATTTCATGGTTATGCATTATACATTCAAAAGTGAACTTCAATTTAATCATACCATGAAACAATTATCATTAGCATGAGAATGAAGCATGATATCAAGAAGATTAGCAATTAAATGTTTAATCATGCTACCATATAATTTCAGACTATTGATTTTGCTCAACTAACTCACAAGAGAAGAGTTTAGATTACCAGTGCATTTAGCATTCTTCAAGCCAAATACCTTTTAGATTCTTTATTCCCTTGGCTGAAGAAAATCTTTCTTTTTTTTGTTTCCAAGGGAATGTTTATTGTATCTTTCATCGAGGTGTCCTTCAAGTTGAAATTTCTTGCTCACAAATTCTGTATCATTAGCAAAATCTTTTTCTTTTCTTGAAGGCAATTCATTAGGTTCTCTAGGGTACAAAAACATTCATACAACATATTTCTTAACTAGATGACTCAACATGAGACATGACAATAATTGAATTTGAGTCACTTTACTCAAGAGATTGTCTAAATATAAGCAAGCACAAGTCACTTGAACTAAAGAGATAACTTCATTAAGTAAAATGGTTCAAGGACAAGCATGTGAGGCAATAGAAAGATTCATCAAGATCAAATCAATTTCTTATTGTCAGAAGCAATTTAGCTTAGATTCTTTTTGCTTAAGATAATTATTAATAAGATATACCAGTTAAGTTTTAATCAAATTATCTTAAATAGTTGTGTCTATCAAAATTCTGATTGTTACATAGAATCAAAATGATAAACTATATTCTCAATAAAGGATCTAGTTTTAATAAGAATAGTATGAATTGATATCTCTACAACTAGTATCTTTTCATTGAATATTCTATATGCATTGCTTGAAGAGTAATATCCAAAGAAATATTTGTTTTACCAGATTTGACATTATTTTCATAAGAATATATCAAGCATGACATGTATGATTGAAAAATATAAAAGATATACAATATATCATTTTCTATTTTTCAGAAGATCAAAAGGAGTTTTCTAATAGAAACCATATGTATGACAAGCAATGATGATAGCTTTTAACAGAAATCATTTAAGTAGATGACTATCATACAACATTGTCTTTTTCATTTCTTCAAGGATTCTATCAACTCTATTTTATTTATGGTGTTCTTGGTGTAGAAACAATTGTATTCAATATTATTTTCTGTGCACAACTCAATAAGAAATTGGTTTTCAAAACTATGCCATGATACAATTTTATTTTCATAGTTTGCAAACCTTTTTCATTTGAACCCTTTTTGTGAGTTTGTGCCAATGCAGAAAATATTTTAATTTAAGTGCCAAGAACAAAACCAATATTAGCTTTGAGAAATTTTCCACAATTACAAAATCAGAAAGCTTATCTCCTGGGTTCACAATCCTAGAGATCCAAATAAGTTCTTATGAAGAGTTTTCAAAGGCTAAAAGGTGAAAACAATATTTTCAGATTTAGAAATGATTCTAGTTTGTTTTTCTAGATGACATACATAGCAAACTTTGACCTTGCAAAGAATAATCTAAGTGAACCAATGACAAGGTCTTTTGAGATTAAGTCCATACTATTATGAGTTGATTTTATATGCCAAAACTAGACTCTTTAATATTGGTATTCTTAATGCATATATTAAAAAAATATACCAAGTAGACATTCTTATGTTTATGATCAATAGAAGATAATGCCATGGATAAGAACTCTCAATCAAGCATATAGAGAAATTAAAGAATTATTCTAAGAGTATTGATTAAGCAAATTATCCATCAATAACTGAAGCATAATATAGAAAGATGGAGTGATTTGGTTATATTTTCTTTTCATGCCAAAAGTATCACTTATATCACAGAAATGATTAATACCTGCAATTTATTGGATACTAAGGCAAAGAGAATGATGAGATGCAAGGATTACTAATTTCATTATTCTTTTCATTTCAATTACTTTTCTTAAGTATATTTTAAGTTTCATTCTTTAATATATGTCTAGAGCACCCAATGTCTAAATTAACATCTTTTGTTGGAGCCTTGAGTGCTAGATATACCTACAGAAAATATTCAGATTTTCAACTTAGGAACCCAAGCTCTTTTGGGTCCTTGTAGGTTAGCTATTATTGTTCCCTTTGGAACCCATATTTTCTTAATAGCTATTTTGTCCATAGGCTTGCAAATTTTAGGATTACAAGGAGTGAATTTCTGCATCATCTTGTTAAATTTAACAAACATAGATTTAACATGAGCAGTAGATAAACTTACAATTTTCTGTTTTTGCCTATTAGAATCTGTTTTAGGATAGATAGTAGAGGATTTAACACACATGTCATTAAGGGATTTTTGTGTGTACCAAAATTGATGTCCTAATCCATCCTTTTCAAATTCAGCTCTTTGATTATTTATCATCAAGTTCAGCTTTTCAGAGCTGATAGTAAATTTTTCAACTATAGGCTTAAATTTGTTAACTTCTTTAGTTAACCTTTCATTGTCTTCTGAAAGCAATTTATTATTTTTCTTAAGTTTATCATAGCTTTCATTGAGAAGTTGGTTTTTCTGATTTAGTTCTTTATTTTTCTCAATTAAGATTTTAGTTTCATTAGTATGTTTCTTAATTAGTGTTTCATAATAATTAGACAGTTTCATTTTTTCATTTACTAGGATTTTCTTTTCATTCTTCATGTTCTTATTTTTACAAATGAGTTTCTTATGTTCTTTCATTAGATCAAGAAATGCATCATGTAACTCATTAAGTGTAAAATCATTTTCAGTTTTATCATATACTTCATATTCAGAAGAGGAGACACTTTGTGTTTCAACACATACCTCGTTCTTGTGTGCCACAAGGCTTAGGTTCTCAATATCGGCTTGCCTCTCATCTTCTTCAGAGCTAATTTCAGATTCACTAAAAATGTTAGTACTTTCATATTTAGCCTCTAGCATATTCCATATGTCTTTAGCGGTTATGCAAGAAGATATGCAATTAAACTCATTCTCATCTAATGCACAATATAACAGCTTTATGGCTTTTGAATTTTGCTGAGCCATTTTCTTATCATGATTAGTGCTTGTGTGTGGTCCATTGACTATGATACTCCATAAATCATAGTCATGTGCTTGAATGAAGATGCGCATGCGTGCTTTCCAATATGTGTAGTTTATACCATCAAATAGTGGAGGTCTATCAATTAATTGTCCCTCACTCATAGAATATCCCACTTGGGTTGTCATGATCTTTAACTCTTGATTGTGAGATCAATGAGTACTATTAGAGCACCTCGCTCTGATACCACTTGTTGCCCAAGGTGACAAGCCAAGAGGGGGGGGGGGTGAATTGGTTTCTTCTAATTTTCGGTGCTTTAAACGTTTTCTCAAATAAGTGCGGTGGATGCTTTCTTAAGCTATTAGAATGATTTAAACTAGTGCAAAGATAGAAGATGATGCAAGAATAAACGGAAACACAAGCACAACACAAACACAACAATATATAGTGGTTCGGTGCTCTCCTTAGCACCTACGTCCACTCTCCAAGCGTCCCCTTGGGAATTCACTATAATCTCGCGGATTACAGTTGGATTGTTTTCCGGGCTCACAATCCAAAAACCTTGTTGGTTTTACGGGCTCACCAACGAACCTATACACTTTGGTTTTCCGGGTTCACCAAAAACCTTTGTTGGTTTTACGGGCTCACCAACGAACCTATACACTTTGGTTTTCCGGGTTCACCAAAAACCTTTGTTGGTTTTACGGGCTCACCAACGAACCTATACACTTTGGTTTTCCGGGTTCACCAAAAACCTTTGTTGGTTTTGCGGGCTCACCAACGAACCTTTGTACTTTGGTTTTCCGGGTTCACCAAAAACCTTTGTTGGTTTTGCGGGCTCACCAATGAACCTTTACAAAGTGTTTAACAAATGAAAAGAAAAGATTCAAACTCCTAAATGAGCATATGAAACAATATAAACTACAAAGAAGAGTTAGAAAGTATTTATCGCTTTGAAGTGGCTTTGCTCTTCTTTGTCAAGGATGCTTCACTCTTCAAGGGAGGATGGAGCTCTTGATGCCTCTTTGAATCTGCTCAATCCCTTTCTTTGATTCTTGAATGAAGCACTTGGATGAAGCTTGCCTTGCTAGGGTTCTCTCTTGAATGCACTTAATGTATTTTCCCAAAAGCTTGCTTCCTCTGATGAATACTCCCTCTTAAATACTTCTCCAACCTCCAAATAGTCCTTTCTGACCGTTAGATTGAAGAAACTAGCAGTTTATGGTTGGGAGTCCAAAAAGCATTTCTGCACAACTAGCCGTTATGTTCAGCCCGTGTTTGGGTCGGCTCAACCTGTCCTTGGGTCGACCCAACCTTCACTTGGGTCGACTCAACCATTTCTTGGGTCGACCCTCTCAGAAAACACAGAAACTTGAAATTCAGCCTTCTGTTGCCTTGGGTCGACCCAACCTTTCTTTGGGTCGACCCAAGGTCAGCTTCAGAAAATTCAGAGCCTTGAATTTCAGCCTTTCTTCACTTGGGTCGACTCAACCTTTCTTTGGGTCGACTCAAGGTTTACTTGGGTCGACTCAACTTCTTCTTGGGTCGATCCTCTCAGTAAATCCAGAGAGCATTCTTCCTTTGCATTTTGAGGTTCTTTGGAGGTTGGGTCGACTCTTGCTTACCTTGGGTCGACCCAACTCACTGTTCATTTGTGCTGTTTTTGCAGGAGTGTGCCAGATGATTCCTCGATGTGCCGGGGTCGACCCAATCAACCTATGGGTCGACTCAATCCACACTTTGCTGCATTCTCAAGGTTAGTTTCATCCAAATGAACAAGACCATATATATATTTCCAATTAAGCAAATGTACTGAGAGCAATGAACTCATAAATGAAGTATCAATTTTAACTTATAGCATACTCTAGAGAATTGCTTGTTAATCATCAAAATAACACTATCATCCTCATGAAACATTTTGATGAATGGTTAATAGGTTTGCTTGACTTTGTGTATGAATGATATTTATAATGAATGATTATGGATTCTCCAACATTGTGTATACTTCTATTTGGATGAGCAAATGTATTGTGCAATATGCATAATGGATAGGCTGTGTTGGTTGTACAGGATTTGGAACGAGCTCAAAAATAAATATTAAGCTTATAATTTGAATTATTAATTAAATACAGGTTAATACTTTCTGCCACCAAAAAATGTTTGTTGCCAATGCATTCCAATACATTCTACGACCAAACTATTGGTGGGGGAAGATAGACATTCAGTGACCATATTTTTGGTAGCGGAAGACAAACATTCCACGACCAACTATTTGGTCGGCGTGGGAATTAGCGACAACAAATTTGGTCGCTGAAAAGTTGCTTCGGCAACCAAACGTTGGTCGTTGTTGGTGTATCTTAGGTGACCACACAATATTGGTCGCCAAAACCTTTCAGTGACTAGGGTTCGGCGACAAAGAGTATTTTAGTCGCGAAAAGGTTTCGGCGACCAAATATGGTTATTCGGCGACTCGAATCTTAGTCGCGGAATATGTATTTTCTTGTAGTGATTATTAAAAAAGTATGGTGTCACCCACAAAGTTGCTACCCCATATCACCCCGCAAACTAGTGGCCAAGTAGAATTAGCCAATAGGGAGATCAAGCGTATTTTAGAGAAAACAGTGAATCCATCACGAAAAGATTGGTCCTTGAAACTATTAGATGCATTATGGGCCTATCGTACTGCATACAAAACCATTCTTGGCATGTCTCCCTACCGGCTAGTCTATGAAAAAGCATTGTCATCTGCCTGTAGAAATAGAACATAAATCGTATTGGGCAATTGGAAAATTAAATTTTGATTTACAAGATGCCGGTCTACTAGAAAATTGCAATTAAATGAGCTTAATGAGATTCGCAGAGATGCTTATGACAATGCTAATTTGCATAAGAACGAATCGCTAGAACGCAAGTAACATATGAAGATCTTACATCGATAAATCAATTTTAAAAAAAAATTTTTGAACCTTTGCAAAAAGTTCTTTTATATGATTCCCGCTTACATCTGTTTCCTGGTAAGTTGCGATCGAGATGGACAGGTCCTACATTATAAAAACTGTTTTTCCATATGGGGCGGTTGAGATTGAAAATCCACGGGATGGTAGAATTTTTAAGGTAAATGGACATAGGTTAAAACCTTTTCTTGAGAATTTTGCAGATGAAGAGGACTCCTTTTTTCTTGGGGGAGCCTTCTTATGACTGAGCATGAAGGCAAAGGTATGTGTATATTAGTAGGATTATTTTTCTAGTTTTGTAGGTTTTATTTTCTGGATATCAACAGCTCAAGGTATTCTTCTTCTCTTCAATATTATTTTCTCTATTGTCTTTCATTATAGCTTTCTTGTATCTATTACATTGAGGACAATGCAATGTTTAAGTTGGGGGGAGGGAAGTATTTTGAAAAAAAAAAAAAAAAATTTGCATTCTTTTCTAAGCAAATGCACATGTATTTTCATATTGAGTTTGTGCAACTATTAAGTCAAGGAATACATGCGTACTATGACTGATCAGAGACCTATTATTAGATCCCCGCACATGTATTTAATGATTATAGGAAGGCCTCAGGAGTTCACATTAGTTTGATGCATTTTTATTAAGCCATATCTGTAAAAGAAGTACGAGTATCCTTGTCCGTACTATAAGGTTCTTGATTTGGTTTTCACATAAAGATAGAATACCCCGGCTAGATCATCTAAGTGCCTTTTGTTCCGACCTTGGTTGACTATAGTCACGTTGCAGTCACATTATATGGTTCAGTTTACCTTCTCTTCTTGAAAAAAAAAAATTAAAATAAATAAATAAATAAATAAGGAGATGAACAGAGTCTAACCTCGTGGCGTAGTCTGGTTCGAGTAATTAAGCCCCGAGAGGTTTTCACCTAATGCCTTGAGCCAACTGGATCAGGAGTCATTGGCCGAAAACTCGCTACATGGACCTTGCTAGAGCCTAAGGGGGTTGGACTATTGTAATCACCATTGGTAAAAAAAAAAAAAAAGAAGCACATGAATAGGGTTGGTCGGGCTGAACCCAGTGATGAGGATGATAGTGTTATTTTGATGATTAACAAGCAATTATCTAGAGCATGCTATAAGTTAAATTGATACTTCATTTATAAGTTCATTACTCTCAGTATATTTGTTTAATTGAAAATGGATAAATGGCCTTGTTTATTTGGATGATCTAACCTTGAGAATTCAGCAAGTGTGGTTTGAGTCGACCCATAGGTTGATTGGGTCGACCCCGGCACATCAGAAGTCATCTGGCACACTCCTGCAAAAATGGCACAAATGAACAGTGAGTTGGGTCGACCCAAGGTAAGCATGAGTCGACCCAACCTCCAAAGAACCTCAAACACAACAGAAGAATGCTCTCTGGATTTACTGAGAGGGTCGACCCAACAGTGGTTGAGTCGACCCAATCTTGAGTCGACCCAAACCTGAGAGGGTCGACCCAAAGGCAAGACAGAAAGACAGACAGAAAATGGTTCTCTGGAATTTACTGAGAGGGTCGACCCAAGAAGAAGTTGAGTCGAACCACAAGTGAACTTTGAGTCGACCCAAAGAATGGTTGGGTCGACCCATGGAAAGGAAGGCTGAAATTGAGGTTTCTGTGGTTTCTGAGAGGGTCGACCCAAGGAATGTTTGAGTCGAACCCAAGTGAAGGTTGGGTCGACCCAAGGACAGGTTGAGCCGACCAAACACGGGCTGAACATAACGGCTAGTTGTGCAGAATGCTTTTTGGACTCCAACGGCTATAAACGGCTAGTTTCTTCAATCCAACGGTCAAAAAGGACTATTTGGAGGTTGGAGAAGTATTTAAGAGGGAGTATTCATCAGAGGAAGCAAGCTTTTGGGAAAATACATCAAGTGCATTCAAGAGAGAACCCTAGCAAGGCAAGCTTCATCCAAGTGCTTCATTCAAGAGTCAAAGAAAGGGGTTGAGCAGATTCAAAGAGTCATCAAGAGCTCCATCCTCCCTTGAAGAGTGAAGCATCCTTGACAAAGAAGAGCAAAGCGACTTCCAAAGCGATAAATACTTTCTAACTCTTCTTTGTAGTTCATATTGTTTTATATGCTCATTTAGGAGTTTGAATCTTTTCTTTTTATTTGTTAAACACTTTGTAAAAGGTTCGTTGGTGAGCCCGCAAACCAACAAAGGTTTTTGGTGAACCGGAAACCAAGTGTATAGGTTCGTGGTGAGCCCGCAAAACCAACAAAGGTTTTTGGTGAACCCGGAAAACCAAGTGTATAGGTTCGTTGGGAGCCCGTAAAACCAACAAAGGTTTTGGATTGTGAGCCCGGAAAAACAATCCAACTGTAATCCGCGGGATTATAGTGAATTCCCAAGGGGACGCTTGGGGAGTGGACGTAGGTGCTAAGGAGAGCACCGAACCACTATATATTGTTGTGTTTGTGTTGTGCTTGTGCTTACGTTTATTCTTGCATCATCTTCTATCTTTGCACCAAAATTTAGAAGAAACCAATTCACCCCCCCCCTCTTGGCTTGTCACCTTGGGCAACAAGTGGTATCAGAACAAGGTGCTCTAATAGTACTCATTGATCTCACAATCAAGAGTTAAAGATCATGACAACCCAAGTGGGATATTCTATAAGTGAGGGACAATTAATTGATAGACCTCCACTATTTGATGGTATAAACTACACATATTGGAAAGCACGCATGCGCATTTTCATTCAAGCACATGACTACGATTTATGGAGTATCATAGTCAATGGGCTACACACAAACACTAATCATGATAAAGAAAGGGCTCAACAAAATGCAAAAGCCATGAATATTCTATATTGTGCATTGGATGATAGTGAACTTAATAGCATATCTTTTTGCATAACTGCTAAGGAAATATGGAATATGCTTGAAGTTAAATATGAATGTACTAACGTTTCTAGTGAATTTGAAACTAGTTCCGAAGAAGAAGAGCATCAAACTGAAACTGAAAAATCTATGCTTTGGAGCACATGAAGATGAGGTATGTACTCGAACACAAAGTGATTTCTCATTCAAAAATCAAGTACATACTGAAGCTCAATCTGATTTTACATTTGATGAACTTCATGATGCTTTTTCTGATTTATACTTAGAATATAAGAAGCTTAGTTTAAAGAATAAAAAGCTAAATCAGAAAAATCTATCTCTTGCTGAAAGCTATAATATAACTCAGAAAAATATATAAATTACTTTCAGAAGACAATGAAAGGCTAACTAAAGAAGTTAACAAATTTAAGCCTATAGTTGAAAAATTTACTATCAGCTCTGAAAAACTGAACTTAATGATAAATAATCAAAGAGCTGAATTTGAAAAGGCTGGATTAGGATAATCAATCTTGGTACACACAAAAATCCCTTTGATATATGTGTTAAATCCTCCACTATCTATCCTAAAACGGATTCTAATTTATCTGATGAACCTAATGAACAAAAACAGAAAATTAAAAATCCATCATCCACTTATATTAAATCAATGTTTGTTAAATTTAATAAGAGTATGCAGAAATACATTCCTTATAATCCTAAATTTGCAAGCCTATGGACAAAATAGCCATTAAGAAAATATGGGTTCCAAAAGGAACAATAATAGCTAACCTACAAGGACCCAAAAGAGCTTGGGTTCCTAAGTTGAAAATCTGAATATTTTCTGTAGGTGTGTCTAGCACTCAAGGCTCCAACAAAAGATGCTAATTTAGAAATTGGGTGCTCTAGACATATATTAAGAATGAAACTTAAAAATACTTTAGAAAAATAATTGAAATGAAAAGAATAATGAAATTAGTAATCCTTGCATCTCATCATTCTCTTTGCCTTAGTATCTAATTAAAACATAAATTGGAGGTATTAATCAATTTTGTGATATAGGTAATATTTTTAAAAATATAATCAAATCACTTCATTTTATAGTATGCCTTACTTACTGCTGGATAAGTTGCTAAATGATTAATCAATTTATTAAGAATAACTCTATGAATTCTCTATCTGCTTGATTAGAGTTTTTATCAATGGTATTATCTTATTGATCATAGACATGAGAATGTATACTTGGTATGCCTTTAAATATATGCACTATGAATACCAAGATTAAAGAAACCACTTTTGGCATATAAAATCAACTCATACTAGTATGGACTTAATCTCAAAGTCCTTGTCATTGGTTCACTTAGATTAATTTTCGCAAGGTCAAAGTTTGCTATGTATGTCATCTAGAAAAATAAACTAGATCTTTTATTGAGAATATAGTTTATCACTTTGATTCTATGTAACAATCTGAATTTTGATAGAAACAACTATTTAAGATAATTTGATTAAAACTTAACTGGTATATCTTATTGATAATTATCTTAAGCAAATAGAATCTAAGCTAAATTGCTTTTGAAAATAAGAAATTGGTTTGACTTTGATAAATCTTCTTATTGCCTCACATGGGTGTCCTTGAACCATATTATTTAATAAAGTTATCTCTTCAGTTCAAGTGACTTGTGCTTGCTTATATTTAGGCAATCTCTTGAGTAAAGTGACTCAAATTCAATTATTGTCATGTCTCATGTTGAGTCATCTAGTTAAGAGATATGTTGTATGAATGTTTTTGTATCCTAGAGAACCTAATGAATTGCCTTCAAGAAAAGAAAAAGATTTTGCTAATGATACAGGATTTGTGAGCAAGAAATTTCAACTTGAAGGACACCTCGATGAAAGATACAATAAACATTCCCTTGGAAACAAAAAAAAAGAGGAAGATTTTCTTCAGCCAAGGGTAAAGAATTAAAAGGTATTTGGCTTGAAGAATGCTAAATGCACTGGTAATCTAAACTCTTCTCTTGTGAGTTAGTTGAGCAAAATTAATAGTCTGAAATTATATGGTAGCATGATTAAACATTTAATTGCTAATCTCTTGATATCATGCTTCATTCTCATGCTAGTGATAATTGTTTATGGTATGATTAAATTGAAGTTTACTTTTGCTATATAATGCATAACCATGAAATACACAAGTTTATGCCTCAAGTTCTAATTCAAAATAACTTGTGATAAGCTATGAATCATTGGGCATAATGAAAATGCTGTTTGCATGATATACATTTATATGCAGCATATTAGATTAATTCTTTATTCTGCTCTTTCATGTAAATTACTTGAGAATAACAAAAAGAGGAGAGATAAAGAAAAGAAAATGAACAATTATTCAAGAAAAGTAAAATCTAAGTAAAGGCAAATACTCCAATCTTAAGTAAAAGCAGCGCAAGCATAATATATTCAGCATATTTGTGAGACTTGTGTGAACATTCTTTTGGAAGGGATAAAATCCGTAATTAATTATATTTAAATAGGGAGAGTTTGGAGTGAATATCTTGTTGCTAAAGAGAACAGTTTAACATTTCTACATTGCTCATTATAGGGATGGTGCCAATGGGGAGGCTAGTGGTAGTACCCACTATTTGACCCAACTATTCGGTGTAGGGTATATTAGGGACGGCACAAGAGGGAGGCTAGTGGTAGTACCTCGTGCCCCTTCCAACTCCACCGGATAGGGAGCAAATAGAGTATAGAGCATAAGAAGGTAAAAATGAAAGTATATAAGAAGAATCAAGTCAAATTTTTAATCACTTGAAAACCACTTTAAGGATGAAATCAGTACAAGATTATATTTAAATAGGAGGAGTTTATTTGAAAAGAATTGATTTTGATCATTGACATGCTTGCTCTTAATATTTTAATGCATGACTTAACACATAATATATTTTGCATATGGCATGATGTCTTGAATTATGGGTTCTCAATATTTTGTAATGCTCCATGCTTGGACAATTTGATTGAATGTTTGAAATACTACATAAAATTTTTATTTGGTATTATTGAAAAGAAATTTCAGAATTGTCGTTCACAATCATCTTTAAAATCTGAAAGTTGAATAAATTTGTAAAAAGGAGAAGAGAAGGATATCTCTATTTAGGCAAAATGAATTGATTTTGTTTTATCCTTCAACTTGCTTAACTTTGGTATATAATGTTCAAATTCATACCAAAACTCAACATAAATACAATATTCTGAATATGCTCTTATATGTTTGAAATATGTGTTTTCAATCGTAATGATTTAAGATGAGCTACAATGTGAAGATACATATCTCAAATTACAACTTTGAAAGCCTCCTTGAGAATCTTTATGAAATTCAGAATCTGATTTTGTATAAAAGCTTAAACTCAATATGAATTTCTAGATAAAACTACAGCTTAAGAAAAATAGAATAATTCTGATGCCTTGATTGCTTGCCCCGATACGCATCTGAAACATATCATTTCTTATCTTCAAAGTGTACTAATATTGGTCTGAATGATGTGTCTTTCGATGATCTTGATTGCAAACAAATATTTTTAAATATGATTTTATTTTGATATTGAAAAGATTTATTGTGCTTCATATATACATTGCTGAAAAACTTTGATTAAGAAATTGAGTTCTATAAATATATATACTTCAATGATCATCTATATGTTTTTTTTCCTCTCCTACATTATTAAAGACTTCTATCAAAATATATATGTATATATATATTATTAAAAGAGTGAATGATCTTAAGTTAGAAATATTTCAGCTCACTCAAATGATTCTTAAAAGAAAGAAAATGTAAATGCTTTTGAAAGAATTTGAGCTTCAAATGAATTATTTTCTGATTAATATTTCAGTACATTTTCTCAAAGATTAAGAGGAAGCATAACTTGTTCTTAAAAGATTAAAAAGAGTGATTGCTATAAATTTTGAATAATTCTAGATCACTCTACATTCTTGATATCATAAAGTTTCAGTTTTATTCACGTTTATCATTAAAATCTGAAATTCAACAAAAGATAAGAATAATTAAAGAAGAATGCATCTTTTAAGGGGGAGCTTTAGATATTCAGTATCTTATCCTAAAGTTACTTTAATTTGATGCATACCTTGAATTTTATGGATTGATTTTGATGAACCTCCTTATATTGCAAGACTTGCTTTAATTATATAATAAGTTTATACCTTGAGATGAGTTCTATAAA